>NW_012105365.1:4760410-4762211 GCF_000951045.1 Mandrillus leucophaeus
AAAAAAAAAAAGAAAGCATCTTTGAGATCCAGAACAGAATAATGGGTTGTGGAGGGAGGTATTGAGGATAGGAGAGTATATGGGTTTGGCACCACAGGGTGGACAGGCAAGACAATTTGGTTGATAAGGTGCAGATCCTGAACTAACCTGTAAGGCTTGTCTGGGTCTAGGACAGGTAAAATCGGGGAATTGTAAAGAGAGTTTATATGTTTTAGAAGCCCATGCTGTAGCAGGTGAGTGAAAACAGGCTTTAATCCTTTGAAAGCGTGCTGTGGGATGGGATATTGGTATTGAGCAGGGTAAGGCTGATTAGGTTTTAATGGGATGGTAATGGGAATGTGATCGGTTCAGGGAGGGAGTAGAGATGTCCTATACTTGTGGGTTAAGGTGGGGGGATACGAGAGGAAGATGAAAAGGAGGCTTTGGGTTGGGAGGAAGGGTGGCAATGAGATGTGGCTGTAGCCCAGGAATAGTCAGGGAAGCAGATAATTTGGTTAAAATGTCTCGGCCTAATAAGGGAACTGGGCAGGTGGGGATAACTAAAAAAGAGTGCATAAAAGAATGTTATCCAAGTTGGCACCAGAGTTGGGGAGTTTTAAGAGGTTTAGAAACTTGGACGTCAATACCCACAACAGTTATCGGGGCAAGGGAAACAGGCCCTTTGAAAAGAATGTAATGTGGAGTGGGTAGCCTCCGTATTGATTAAGAAGGGGACGGACTTACCCTCCACTGTGAGAGTTACCTAGAGCGTCTGTGATGGTCCTGAAGGCTTCTGAGGCGATGGGGCAGTGTCAGTCTTCAGCTGCTAAGCTGAGAAGATCTGGGAAGGAGTCAGAGAGCCTTGGGCTAGAGTTCCAGGGGCTCTGGGCGTGGCTGCTGGGCGAGTTGAACAGTCTAATTTTCTGTGGGGTCCCGCACAGATGGGAGACAGCTTAGGAGGAATCCCAGGCTGCGGACATTCCTTGGCCCAGTGGCCAGATTTCCGGCACTTGTAGCAAGCTCCTGGGGGAGGAGGTTCTGGAGGAACCCCTGGCAGCTGTGGTTCAGGAGTTTGGAGTTCTCGTGTGCTGGAGATGTGGCTGCGGTTTCTCTCACAGTGGAGGCAAGGAATTGCAACTCAGAAATATGTTGCTACTTGGCTGCCTCTACTGTGTTATTGTACACCTTGAAGGCGAGGTTAATTAAGTCCTGTTGTGGGGTATGAGGGCCGGAATTTAATTTTTGGAGCTTTATTTAATGTCAGGAGCAGATTGGGTAATAAAATAAAATGCATATTGAGAATAAGACAGCCTTCTGACGTTTCAGGGTCTAGGGCTGTAAAGCGTCTCAGGGTTGCTGCTAAATGGGCCATGAACTGGGCTGGGTTTTTCATATTTGATGAAAAAGAGCCTAAACGCTAACTAATTTGGGAGAGGTCGAATAAAGTAAAAGGAGCATTAACCTCGGCTATGCCTTTAGCTCCAGCCACGTTTTTAAGAGGAAATTGCTGGGCAGGTGGCGGAGGGCTAGTTGTGGAACGAAACTGTAAGCCGGACTGGGTGTGAGGAGGGGAGGTGGTAAAAGGATTATAGGGTGGAGGAGCAGAGGCTGAGGAAGAATTGGGATGTAGCTCAGCCTGGTGAGGAGGGGAGAGGTCAGATGGGTCTGTAGAAAAGGAAGATTAGAAAGACTCAGCAACGGTGGGGCGCGGTGGCTCAAGCCTGTAATCCCAGCACTTTGGGAGGCCGAGATGGGCGGATCATAAGGTCAGGAGATCGAGACCATCCTGGCTAACACGGTGAAACCCCGTCTCTACTAAAAA
>NW_012105365.1:4764736-4765390 GCF_000951045.1 Mandrillus leucophaeus
TTAGAGTCAGTATAAATATTGACACGTAGTCCTTTTGTAAGAGGGAGGGCCTGAGTTAAGGCAACTAGTTCAGCTTGCTGAGAGGTAGTGGAGAGGGGCAGAGCTGTAGCCTCAATGACAGGTGTGGAAGATACTATAGCATAGCCAGCAAACAGGAAAGAAGGAAATATGGGGAAATGGGGTGAATGTCAGGTGGATCAGAGAGATACAGTCATGGGGGTCAAGTGTGGTATTTGAAATAATGTGGAAGGCTGGATTGAAGTCTGGGCCAGGAACAATGGTAATTATGGGAGACTCAACAAAGAGTGAGTATAGCTGAAGGAGCCGGGGAGCAGAAAGTATATGCGTCACATGGGAAGAAGAAAATAGATTTTGGAGGTTATGAGAACTGTAGAGAGTGAATTAAGCACAGTTTGTGATTTTTAGGGCCTCTAAAAATATTAAAGCAGCAGCAACCACTGCATGCAGACATGAGGGCTAGGCTAAAACAGTAAGGTCAAGTTGTTTGGACAGAAAGGCTACAGGGCATGGTCCCAGCTCTGTGTAAGAATTCTGACCATACTAACTATGCCTAGGAAGGAAAGGAGTTGTTGTTTTGTAGAAGGGATTGGGGTTTGGGAGATTAGTTGGACACAATCAGCAGGGAGAGCACAT
>NW_012105365.1:4771345-4801152 GCF_000951045.1 Mandrillus leucophaeus
AGAAAGACTCAGCGACGCTTGGGGTTGGGACTGAGGGGACAGGCGGGAGGGAAAGAAGGAAGATTTGGGACAAGTTGCATTGGGAACAGAGACTAGGGAGGGATTGATGTGTAAAAGAATGCCTGGACGTTAGGTACCTCAGACTGTTTGTCCATTTTATGACAAGAATTATTTAGATCTTATAGGATGGAAAAATCGAAAGTGCCATTTTCTGGCTATTTGGAACCACTGTCGAGTTTGTATTGGTGTCAAGCGGCATTGTAGAAGAAAATAAGGCATTTAGGTTTTAGGTCAGGTGTGAGTTGAAAAGGTTTTAAGTTCTTGAGAACACAGGCTAAGGGAGAAGAAGGAGGAATGGAGGGTGGAAGGTTACCCATAGTGAAGGAGGCAAGCCTGGAGAAAAGAGAGAGCAGAGACATGGAGAGAAGGAGTGGGGCGTGCTTGCCCCCAGGAAAGTGGAGAAGGGGTAGAGACATGGAGATAAGGGGTTGGGGGGTTCTTGCCCTCCAGAAAAGTGGGAAAGGGGTAGAGACACGGAGATAAGCGGTTGGGGGGTTCTTGCCCCCCAGAAAAGCAGAGAAAGGGTAGAGATAGGGAGAGAAGGGGTTGGGGGGTTCTTGCCCCCCCCAGAAAAGTGGTGCTTGCCGCTCAGGGTGAAGGACCAAGGCAGGTGTCCCTGTGTGGTCAGACACCTCTGATATGTGGGTGAACAATCAGGCAAGTGTCCCCACGTGATTAAACACCAAGGGAAGACTGTCTTCCTGAGTCCGTGACCGGCGCCGGAGTTTTGGGTCCAGGATAAAATGTGTCTCCTGTCTCTAGGAGAAAAGGAAAGGAACTGAAATTAAGAGAAGAGAGATTGAAGTGTGGCACCAAGATTGAAAGGAGAAAGAGGTTGAGGGATAGTGGGAGAGGTTAGAGAAGAGAGTAAAAAGAGGCTGCTTACCTGATTTAAAATTGGTGTGATGTTCCTTGGGCAGGTTGGTCTGAGGACCTGAGGTCGTAGGTGTATCTTTCTCATGGAGCAAAGAGCAGGAAGACAGGGGATTGATCTCCAAAGGGAGGTCCTCCGATCCAAGTCACAGCACCAAATTTCACTCGCGTCTGTGTGAAGAGACCACCAAACAGGCTTTGTATGAGCAACATGGCTGTTTATTTCACCTGGGTGCAGGTGGGCTGAGTCCAAAAAGAGAGTCAGAGAAGGGAGATAGGGGCGGGACTGTTTTGTAGGATTTGGGTAGGTAAAGGAAAATTAGTCAAAGGGGGTTTTTCTCTGGCAGGCAGGGGTGGGGGGTCACAAGGTGCTCAGTGGGGGAGCTTTTGAGCCAGGAAGAGCCAGGAAAAGGAATTTCACAAGGTAATGTCATCAGTTAAGGCAGAAACAGGCCATTTTCACTTCTTTTGTGGTGGAATGTCATCAGTTAAGGCAGGAACTGGCCATCTGGATGTGTACCTACAGGTCACAGGGGATATGATGGCTTAGCTTTGGCTCAGAGGCCTGACAGAGTTAACTTGCCACTTGAAGATGGCAGCCTGGAGAAACTTCCAGGTCTGCATAAGGGTGACATAAAACTCAGTGGTGGACCCACCAATTGATTCATACAGAAAAAGAAAATTAAGTAGTGGAACACAGCAGCTTCAAGTAAGTGAAGAATATTTAGGAGAGTGATTGTGTGCAACATGATTTACACAGATCTTAATGTCTCAAAATAAAATGAAACCCAGAATTTGACCTTTGTGGGAATTGTTAAAAATTCTTTAAAATGTAATTGGGTATCTCTTTTCTTCTTTCTCAGGAAGAAGCAGTGGGGGAGGCCTTTCCTGAGGAAAGGGATTATAGGAATGTTTATGAAGCAGTTGTAAATATTTTCAGAGAATTGATTGGCAAGCTATATTATACATTTGTTTTTTAACGATTACATAAGATCTGGCTGCAAGGGTCCTCTGAATGAAGTTAATGAGAAGTCAAGTATCAGTTTTTGTTGTTCTAGAACCCTGGGGTATATGTGACTCTGAAGCTTACAGGGCTCAGGAAATAGCATGAAGAGGCTTCTGGTTGTTAATTGACACTGATCCCCATTGTCCTTTTGTCCTCTCTGCTGTGGAGAACTCATCAGTTGCTCTGGCAGGCCACTGAGATGATCTCATCTCTCCCCTCTCTGCTGGCTCCAGGCTCAGCCATGGGAAACATTGGCACTTCTCTCAAGGCTGTGGTGCCAAGAGTTTAGCATCTGTGGGCATCATCCATCATTCAAGGTCTTGCAAGTAGCATGCCGTTTCTGAACCACAACACTCTTTGTTTTAATCTCAAACCAAAGGGATATAACCCCTGCTCCAATCCATCTCTTCTTCACTGTTGAGTCATTCTCCTCATTTATTCTTGAAGAACAATGGCTTCTAAAATCTTTCCTTGAACCTCTCAGGTTCATTGGATGTTCTTAGATCATCAGAGAGGATAGAGTGGTTTCCTGGGCTATGTTCTCTCTTTCTTTCTCATTTGGGACAAAGCCCTTTTGCTTCAAACCAAGCCTTAGAAATAAAGGTCTGATCTGGGATACAAGTAGGGAGAGAGTTCCTTTACATATTTTTCCGACAAGTCTGGACCTCTGAAGCGGAAATAAACATAATATATTTCTTCCTTTTATATTCTCACATTTATTTGGGGAGTCTATCTCTTCAATTGCTTATTCTTTAAAATATATCTGAGTCCATGATTTCAGGTACAACCTTAGTATACCATGTTCTTTTCCTATTTTTTCCATTGATTTGTTCTTCAGCTATATAACACACCACTTTCTAAATGAAGATGACTAAGATATCTTTAATTTCATTTGGTAGGAAAGCATCAAATCAGTCATAGTCTTAGGGACTTTGTTTAATCTTGTGCTTTAGTATTTAGAAAATGTGAATCAATAATTCATATGAAGTAATACATAAATATAAATGTATATAGAAGTGTATATATGTATGTATAATGTGTTGTATATATGTGTGTATAGTTTATTTTTGTATTTCTCATACAGAGTATAGTAAATTAATGTGACTTCAAACATGACTTTTATATATTTATGCATATAAATGTTTATAGTCTAGTATTTGAATAATTGGTTATAAACTTCTAATATTTAGTTGTTTTACATAAAACAGTGCTATATGCAGACAAGTAAAAAAATCGAATACAGACTTTTTTTTTTCTCAAATCTATTGGTATAACGCATATTTAATGGACCTTAAGAAATAAGCAGACTTACACTATCTGCACAAAATAGACTTTAAGTCAAAAACTGTCACAAGGAACAAGGAAGTTTGATTACATAATGATAAAAGGGTCAACTCAACATGAAGAGAGAATTAATTATTAATATATATGCACTCAACATCAGAGTGTCTAAATATGTAAAGCAAACATTGGCAGTTCTGAAGGGAAAAATAGACTGTAATACAATAATAGTAGGAGAATAAAATATCCCACTTACGATAATGGACAGATCATGTAGACAGCAAAATCAGTAAAGAAACAGCAGGCCGGGTGCGATGGTTCACACCTGTAATCCCAGCGGTTTGGGAGGCCGAGGCGGGTGGATCATGAGGTCAGGAGTTCCAGACCAGCCTGGCCAACATGGTAAAACCCTGTCTCGACTAAAAATACAAAAGATTAGCCAGATGTGGTGGCATGCACCTGTAGTCCCAGCTACTTGAGAGGCTGAGGCAGGAGAATTGCTTGAACCTGGGAGGCAGAGGTTGCAGTGAGCTGAGACTATGCCATTGTATTCCAGCCTGGGTGACAGAGTGAGACTCCATCTCAAAAACAAACAAACAAACAAAAACAAAACAGCAGACTTAAACAGCTTTATAGACCAAATGAACCTAACAGGTATGCATAGAACATTCCACCCAAAACTAGCAGACTGCGTGTTCTTTTAAAACACATGAAACATTCTCCAGGATAAATCATATACTAGTTCACAAAATGATTCTTAACAAATTTAAGAAGATTGAAATCATTCCAAATATTTTTTTCTGACTACAGTGGAGTAAAACCAGAAATCAACAACAAAAGGAAAATGGGACAGTTGATAAATACATGAAAATTAAACCACACTCTTAAACAACCATTGGGTCAAAGAAAAAATCATAGGGAAGTTAGAAAATATTTTGAGACAAATGAAAATGGAAACAAATACTGAAACTTATTTGATGAAGCAAAAGCAGTTTATAGCAATAAGTACCTACATTAAGAAAAGACATATTTCAAGCAGCCTAATATTACAAGTCAAGGAACTAGCAAAAGAATAAACTGCTAAGCTAAAAACTGGCCTAAGGAGGGAAAAAGTAAAGATTAGAGCAAAATATAGCAAACTGAATTTAATAGCACATTAAAAGAATAATATGTCATGACCAAGTGGGATTTATCATTGGGATTCAAGTATGAGTTAACATATGCAGCTCAATCAATGTGATATACCACATAATTAGGATGAAAGACAAAAGTCATGTGATCATCTCAATAGATGCAGAAAAAACATTTGACAAAATTCAGTACTCTTTTATGATACAAACTCTTAACATTAGACATAGAAGGAAATTACCTCAACACAGTAAAGGCCATATAGGACAAGCACATAGCTAATATTATACTCAGTTGTGAAAAATGGAAAGCTTTTTTTTCTAAGATCTGGCATAAGGCAAGGAGCCTGTTCACCTTCACCACTTCTATTCGATATAATACTGAAGGTCCTAGCCAAAGCAATTAGGCAAGAAAAAGAAATAAAATGTGTACACATCAGAAAGGAAGGAGCAAAATTATTTCTGTCTGCAGATGACATGATCTTATGTGTAGAAAACCCTAGAGACTCCACACACATACACAAAAACCTGTTAGAACTAGTAAATAAAGTCAGCAAAGCTGTAAGATACAAAATAAACTTTAAACAGTTGCATTTCTGTACACTAATAATGAACTGTCTGAAGAGAAATCAAGAAAACAATCCTATGTATAATAGCATCAAAAAAATGAAATACTTAAGAATAAACTTAAACAAGGAGGTGACAGACTTGTACACTGAAAATGGTAAACGCTGATTAAAGAAAGCAGACTCAAATAAATGGAAAGTCATCCTATGCTCATAGATTGGAAAACTTAGTATTATTAAAATATTCTTACTACCCAAAGTCATCTGCAGATTTAATGCGATCTCTATTAAAATCTCAAGAATCTCTAGAAATTTAAAAATAAATCCTCAGCTCATATGGAATCACAAAAGATTCTGAATAGCCAAAGCAATTTTGAGCAAAAAGAACAAAGCTGGAAGCATCACACTTCCTGAGCCATGTATGTTAATTCTCTGAGGCTCTCTGAGGTGAATTCTGAAGGAAGAAGTTCTTTAACCTGATGCAAGCGACATTCCAGGTGTTGGAAACAGGATGAAGGTGCCAAGTGGAGCAGCATCTGGTTTTCCTGGGTGCTCTGTGAGATCTGGATGGCTGGCACTCAGAATGTGGGAAGGGCCAGAGATTCTGGCAACTCAATCGGCCGACCCCTCTCTGTCCTACCAAGGACTCTGGACTTTGACCTGGAGACAGCCATTCACAGGTGGTTAAGGGGGTTAAATGAGGTGATAAATGTGATCTACAGTCCTGGAATCATAATTATATAATAATATAGCAACAGTAATAATAATAGCTGAAATAATAATAAAAAATAATAGCCAATCTTTACTTGCTATATGCCAGGTATAACTGTAAATGCTTTACCTGCATTCATTCAAATTCATTTAGTCATTACATCATTCTTGTAAAATAGATATTTTTATTACCTTGCCTTTCCCCCCCACTTTTTAAAAAGCAGTTAGGAAACTAAAACAATAGCTCAGAGTCAGACATTTAGGTCAAAGGGGGAACTGAGATTTGAAACCAGGAAGCCTAGAATTTGGGTCTATGTTCTTAATGTCTATGGAGACTGTCTCTTTGGAATACACTGCTAGTATATATTGAACAAGTGCTTATCCCCATCCTGGGGCATCTGCATGCCCCTAACATTTACCTCTTGATAGAAATGTGACACAGATTGATATGCTGGAGTGATAAATGAACTTTTTAAAAGATGACATCTAAAGGCTCAGATATGTTGTTTTGTGGGTCATTTTTAATTGATTAATGTTCTCTTTATAGATTGTATTCTTATTTTTTAAGTATTTATAAAAATAAAATAATTTTTTAGAGATGAGTCTTGCTATGCTGCCCAGGCTGGAGTGCAGTGGCTATTCACAGGCACAATCATAATTTACTGTAGTCTCAAAATCTTGGGCTCAAGTGATCCTCCTGACTCAGCTTCCTGAGTAGCTAGGTACCTAACACCATACCTGGTAGTAGATTTTATTCTTAATTGTCTATATTTTTCAGAAAGATGAGAGAGTGACATTTAGAATTTAGGAGATGTTTGTTGCTATATCCTCATATATAATAAGTTGATTGGCCTGTGGTTTTTTTTTTTTTCCCCTGAACCTAGCATATTGTTTGGTACTTGATACACAGAATATCCTTTCATTGTTTAATCGGTATTAGGAAAAAAAATGACACTTTTTCCAACTATAGAATTTCTTCCTAGAGCAGAATAAACTCCTTATGGATAGAATATGTAATCCTTTCATGGCTCCTCAGAAAGCTGCAGGACACTGGAATGTTTATAGATTGAATAACTTTTGTGCCACCAAATTAGAGACTGACTTTAGTGTTTTATTTTTGTAGGTGAAACACAAAGGTCTAATCAGATTTGTAAAAATTTATTCTATATATAAAGGGGCAAATTGATATACAAAATGCTGTCAAATATTTTGTCCTCAGAAGGCTTAGTTGGAATGTTGCTGCGTTGAGTTCCAAGTGTGCAAAGACAAAGTTAAACCTCCTCAGTAACACACAAGTGGTAGCTGAAAGGTTAGAATTAATCAGATTGGGAAATGAGATGAAAACAGTTGAGAAAAGCTGAAAATTAGACTTTAGGTCAATCGTATTGTTTGATGGGAGCTATGGTTGAGGGAACTTCTCTGAAAAAAGTGTTTTATGAGGAGATGAGAAAACTCAGCCCTCAAAACTGCGGAACCAAAGTCAGAGACTATCAAGAAGTAGAAGGTGACTGACACTTTCTAAGGATGAGGAAAAGTTTAGGATGATAAGAACCAAAGTGGTACGGCATAATTGGAACTTGAGAAAACTGATTTCACGGATGCATTGTTTTGCCCCCTTGGGTGACCTCATCACGTACTCTGAACATTTTTCTTCCCTTGACCTTCGCTGTTATCTTTTTTTCTGTAAGCCTTGTGTCATCCTGTGCCCAATGAACTGAGATTTGTCCCCTCCCCCATCAAACATTGACGTCAAGAAGCTGCAATAAAATACGTTTCTATTTTTTTCTTTCACAGATTGAAAATTCCTTAGTTAGCTTTTCTTATAAAAAGATAGGAGCTTTAAATCTAGCCTCTGCTAATTTAATGGGGATTACTATCTGTGGTGTGACACGGATCAGTTTTCCTGCCAGGAGTTGGCTTCTACTTTTAAATTCTCAAGCTTCTGGCTGATAAGTCCTAAGAAGTGCAGTGATAATCATATACTTCCACTTGATAGGGCCATGTGAAGACGCACTGGAAAGGATGTTGGATGTGAAATTAGTTTTCAGAGAGACAGAGGCAGTACTTTTCACTAAATAGTCTTTTCAGGGAACAGTGAGTTAGGAAATGCTAGCTAGAACGGGTTCATATTACTGTACTCTTCTGTGTATCTCCATCTCACTTTTGTTTTCGTAAAATGAAAGATGAAAACAGGTTTCTCTTTCTTCTCTGAGAATTTCACAAGTAACTTGCAAATTATATCCCTATGTCCTACAACTTCACCCCCAACTCTTAGTGAAAAATTAAAAATTGTTATTGGTGGGATTGGGCTTTAAGATTTCAGTTCTGATAATTTTATCATGCCACTTCAGAGCTGACGTAGCAGCTTTGTATCTGTTACTTCAGATGGCTAAGTGACTGCTGGAGCTAGAACTCACATCTGTGACTTTTAAGGCAGAGTTGATTTTTTTCCTTTTATTTTTGTTTTCTTTTTTTTCTTTTTTTTCTGCCGAGTTCTTTTCTAATGCTATTCTTTTTCACTTGAAGACAGTGGATTTTTCTCAGTTTAGTTGTAGTAAAATCTTCTGACTTCATGGTAACCGTGGGGTTATTGGGTAGAGAGTCATGGAGTCTGTTAGAAAGTCTGCTACTAGAAACTATAGAAAAGTTGAACTGGATTGCTTATGATTACACAGAAGAAGAAACTTGGAATCTAAATTGTGGCGGTTTAGATCAGATAATGTCAAAGGTCTCTTTTGGTGATTCTGATGGTTTTAATTGTTGTTATTACATGTCACAGATTTATTCATTCTGTGATCAAATCATGCTTCAAATCACATAACTTGTGAATTATAGTGCAATACTAATATATCTTCTAATGCTAATGAATATTCTCTTCTGATAGGAATATTGCAATGTCTGCTACTGTTAGTATTTGGACAGTGTTACCTTCCTTTCTCCTCCTCCAGCCTTAAATTGAACATGACAGATAGTTGATGTACTCACAACCAGCTTTCATTGTTGCCTTGTATATTTTGTCATGAAAAATACCCTCAGGATTGAAAAAAAAAAAAAAATCCCAATTAGAACAAGAACTCCCTTCAGCCAGCGGACAAATCTGTCTTACTGTGAATAAGAGAATATCAGCAAGAAATGGCCTGTTTTAGTGTACTGTCTGACTTTCCCTATCACACTTTTATTTTTATAAAATGAGAATTATAGATTACTTTTGCCTCTGTAAGAATTTCACAAATAACAACTTAAAAGGACAGTGTTCAAGTGCTGTCCTTATCACTGGTACTTAAGGAGGAAGAAACTCTGAGATTTGCTGGATTCAATATGCTGTTCAGTCTCTCTTAGATGCCATTTTCTGCTTTTTGTGTGTGTGTGAAAAGAATGATAATAAATCTGCTAGGCACTTAAAGTTTTAATTATCTGTAATGATAATTAATTGGCTAAATGAGAGATAGAAGTAGAACTTATTTGTGAGGTACACACACTAAGCATTGTTCTCTTTCTTTGTGTTACCCTTAATGGCAGTGAGTAATAGTAAGAACAGTTGCAAGAGCATCAGCATGTAGTCAATATAAGAATATCTGTGGTTTGAACCTTATTTATCTTATTTAAACAAGACTAACCCATTGAAGAAAAATAGACATATTGGCTTGTCTTGATTCTGGAATTGATTTACTTTATATTTCCCCACAAATATATATAATTATACTTAGCTAATATTAATTGACAAGATGGATTACAGTGCATTTATACTTAGTGAGATGTAAATTTGATTTATTTTGAGGAAGATCAGTCTAGATTAGACTATCATGGAAGCTCTGAGAAAGCCACAATGTTGTTCCCAGATATTTATCTGTAGTAAGTTTGCATAGATTCACTGTATCATCATCTCATTAAACAACTAAATTGAAAATCCATTTATTATTACTTACTATTGCTGTTTACTGTTTAGAAAACATATTTTAGTAATAAAAACTTTGATTAAAAAGAGCAAAAATGAGTAAATTATGAATAAATGTAAGGCAGCCAGTCTTTCAAAACGTGAGGTCTCTGGAGGAAGAAAAAGCAAAACTACGTAGCCCTGTGGTACAATGATTAAAAATAGATGTTCTTTATTGTTAGGTATAAATCATAGATGATAATCAGCTATAAATGATTCAATTCAGTAACAGTTATTTGGCATATTGTGCTTGGTGGTTGCATGATCATAGCAGTGCTTTGAATTTTCAACACTGTTTATTTTCAGAGTGGTTTCTGTAGTCTCAGTGGATTATTATAAGCAGTCGTAGGAGGGAGAAAGGGATGCTGAAGTATGAATAAGTGGAAGCACAGAGGTTAAGTAAATTGCCTAAGATATTTGCTACTTGGTGAAGGACTAATATAAGTGCTTTTTCCATATCTGATTATTCACACCTGCATATTTGAACCTTTACAGATTCACAGTAGCAGAAATAAATGTCAGAAAAGAAGAGGCATAAAGCTGAGAAAAAGAACAGTGAGTGCAGCAAATGACCTCTTGGTTACAGTTTAGACTTCAAGATGCTGGGTTTTTAAATGTCACTCTTTCACTGGGTGCTTAGGTAAACTATTGTGAAATAGTTGAGGCCACTGTTAAGTAGTGCCTAAGACCTTAGGCAAATAAGTTAGTCTTTCTGTTCTCATTAAAAACTTTGGAGTTTGCCTATCTTTAATTCAGTTTCTCTAAGACTTCAAAGTTGTTGAAGAAGAAAAATTAGAAATGACTAATTGATTCAAAGTAAATATGGTAAATTCACGTTCACAACAGCTAACAATAGCTATTAATAATAACTGTCTATCATACTGCTTGTTGAAAGATTCCTATGTTGTATGATAAAAAATCTGAATGAAAATAGTGTAGTCTTTAAGATTATTAAAAAACCTGATAATCTAATTAAAGAACAAATGCCAAGGTAGCAGTATTGACATAGAGAGTGGATGAGGCTAGGATGGAAGATAAAAGGAAAAGCAGGTAGTTTTGGTGGCCGTCAAAGGAAGTCAGCAGTGCTAACTCTGTTGACTTAATCTTGTGGAGTAAGTTTACCAAGAAAGTGTGGCTCTTTTCTTCCTTTGACAGGTGTCTCTAGATCTGACTTCCAGGATGAAAAAGATTGAGGAGTAGCAAATGATTAAACTATGAAAAGCTTTAGACTTGCTAGCTCCTCTGTATTAATTAAAGGTCCTATACTTATTCAACTAATTTGACTGCATAATTAATCTGAAGAGATGTAATATTATAAATCTATTGGCAGAGTTCTTATAGAAATGTATGTCCCATGTCCCTAAAGTAAACTATCAATAATTGTGTGGGTTTTTTTTTTTTTTTTTTTGAGACAGAGTCTCGCTCTGTTGCCCAGGTTGGAGTGGAGTGACATGATCTTAGCTCCCTGCAACCTCTGCCTTCCAGGCTCAAGCAATTCTTGTGCCTCAGCTTCCCGAGTAGGTGAGATTACAGGTGTGTGCCACCTCGCCTAGCTAAGTTTTTGTATTTTTTGTAGAAATGGGGTTTCACCATGTTGCCCAGGCTGGTCTCAAATGCCTTACCTCAAGCACTTTGCCTGCCTTAGCCTCCCAAAGTGCTGAGATTACAGGTGTGAACCACTGCGTACAGTCTAAACTATTAATAATTGTATTTAATATTTATTATGTGCTGCATGCCAGGTATATGCTAAATGCTTTATATGATATATCTCATTTATTCCCAGAATTCATTGAGATAGCTATTATTATTATTTTCCTTTTGTAGGCAAAGTCATTAGACTTATGGGAGTTAGAAACTTGCAAAAATATTTTTAATGCGTGTTTTAGGAGTAGTACATTAAAAATCCACAAGAAATATGAGGTTTTTGCTAAAATAGTTATTGCTGTATAATGCACATGAACATTGTTTAACAGTTCAGGATAGGAATGAAGAATGATGTGATGTATGGTGATTAATTCGGTTGGAATTGTTTGCCCTTTTTGTATCGGTTGTAACAATTTTTTGAACTGAATTTTCTTTGAGGCACCACCTTTGGAATCAGATCAGAATTTGAGTTTCAGCTTTGCCATTGGTTAACTGTTAACCAGTTAACCTTTTTAATTAGGTTATTTAAATGCACTGTGGCTCAGTTTCCTCATCTGGTATATGGGCATAATCCTTTCTTCCCTCACCAGTCTACTATAAACACAGTTGATCCTCATTATTCATGGATTCAATATTTGCAAATTTGGCTACTTGCTAAACTTTATTTGTAACCCCCAAATTAATACACTCAATGCTTTCATAGTTATTTGCAGACATGTGCAGAGTGGTGAGATATTTGAGTCACCCAACTACATGTATGAACAAGGTGACACTTTGACTTCTTATTGCTTTTCTCATACTGTAAACAAATGTCCTTTTGGTGGCTTATTTAGTGCTATGTGTTTAATATTTTAGTTATTTTTTGGGTGATTTTGCTGCTTAAAATGGCCCTCCAAGTACAGTGCCAACGTGAAGGCTGGTGTTCCTAGGTAGGAGAGGGCTGTGCTATGCCTTTCAGAGAAAATACATGTGTTAGGTGAGCTTTATTCAGGCATGAGTTATAGTTCTGTTGACCATGAATTCAACATTAATGAATTAACAACATATACTAAATCAGATGTCTTTAAAGAGAAATACACTTAAACAAGGTTAGGTGTTGATTGATTGACAAAGGTGATGTGACCAGAGGTTCTCAGGAACCTAACCCTATACTTTCCATAGGAGTGATGGTCCAGTATTCATTAATTTAGTGTTTGGGGTAAATTCATATAACACAACTACTGTGAATAACAAGAATGTACTGTGTTTGTAAAGTATCAAGCACGGCACCTGGTATATACCAAATATCCATTATATTCGCTTTCAACTTTTTCTTTCAGTTTTCCTTCTGACTTCATGGAAACACGTGGGAAAGAGATGGGAATATTCTTTATGATTTTAATTAACATGGCAGTGAACACTCTGAAATGGCATCATTATATTTAGAAGACAAGATTCACAAACACAGTCTTCTCTTTTTTAGCTTTTAGAGTTCTTTATAACAACATATCATAAAATATTACCTTTTATTAAGTTATAGTTAATCAACTTAAAATACAATTTTGGACACTAAACAGTCTTCCAAGATAACTTTATTTTATTAGGAAGTCAATATTTTTGGCTTTGTGGGCAATGCGGTTTCTGTTGCAACTATTCAACTCTGCCATTGTGGTGTGAAAGCAGCCATAGACAGTAGGTAAATGAATGATCGGGACTGGGTTTCAATAAAACTTTATTTACAAAAGTAGGCGGTGAGCTGGATTTTCCCTGCAGGTTGTAGTTTGCTGGCCCCTGATTTAATGTACTGTAGGGTCTTGGTTTACAATATTATTATTTATCATATTAGGCCAATGTCTGATTCTGAGTATGCTAGATGATCCATAGACCACTGAAAATAAACAGTTTTCCATAACTGTGTTTTTCTGTTGGTTGTGCTGATAGTGATAATAGCTTTAATGAGCATTTGTTACATGCCAGGCACTGTGCTAACCACCTTATACTATATTTTCTCAGTATTGCCACAGGATTCTTGGGGTGTCACTTCACCAGCTGGAAACCCCTGTGGCCAGTGGTGCCTTTTGGCCTGAGTTTTGCTCAGGCCCACCAGGCTTGTTCTGCCTACTCGGCCTGGCAGGCTGCGTTTGGCTCACTCTACTGGCCTGGGTCCCGTGCTGGCCAAGGGCTAGCCAGGTGCAGAGCAGCAAGGGGTGTGTGAGTGAGCATGGGTTTGGGCTACCATGCACAGCCAGGCATGACAGCTGCGGTGGGGTGGGCAACTCCAGGTGACAGCATGGGCACTGGTTCCCTGTGAGGCTGCAGCTGAACCAGGCATGCCACAAGCAGCTTCTGCACTGGCACCAGGGAATAAAGTGGCACCCAGAAGCTTGGAGACACCAGGAACTACAGAGCCCCAAAGAGGCTGTCACAGCCTTGACTGGGGAGCTCCTAGGTCTGGGATCCCCAAAGGGCCACAGTTCTTCTCTCCTTCTTGTCACCCGCAACATGGCAAGCAAGGGGCATGTTTCAGCCTTGTTTGTTACAACTCTTTTAGCCCTGCCATTTGGTGGTTCCTGAGTTCTTGTCCTATGTCCAGGAAGAATGAGGTATGCGGACAAGTGGAGGGTGAGCAAGGTGAAGAGGAGCTTTATTGAGCTACAGAACAGCTCAGAGGAGACCCACAGTGACTAGCTCCTCTTCGCAAGCAGGGTGTCTCAGCTACTGTTCACCTCTCAGCAGAGAGGAGACCCTGGAGTGGCTCTGCAGCTGGACATTCCCCATCTGTTAGAGTCTGCTGAGTCCAGTGCTTTTATGGGCCTGGGACTCAGCCAGCCAGAGGGAGGAAGTATGTGCTGATTGGTCAATAGGAGGCCATGGGCAGTCCCGGAAAAAGCACCACAAGTTCCCACTCTGGCCCACTGACTGGCAGCCCAGCCCCCAGGCTTCAGAGCCTCCCTGGCTTGAAGGTGGGGCTTTGTGGGACCCATCCCCTTCTGTCCAGGAGCCTCTCTGCCTCCTGCCACTGTTCTGGGCACCCAGGCTGTTTGGTCAAGGAGTGCCTGCAGGCCAGTGCCGAGCTGCCTTCAGCCCATGCCTCAGTCTTTCTCCTGTGCTTGTTGGTGGCCAAAGTCTGGAGGAGGCTGAGGTGTTAGGAGGCTGATGTGTCAGCACAGTGCCTGGGCTTAGCCCCTACCTTGCTCTGAGATCAGAAGGGGTACCAGGAGCGGGGAGAGGCCAGGGGCAGGGGGAGCAGACATCTCCACACCTGTAGGGGAAGGGGTTTCTCCTGAGCCCCTGAGTGTGCCAAGACGCCCTGGTCCACAGCCATGGCTTGGGCAGCTGCAGGTGTGCTCAGGATGGTGGAGCTCCTGCCTACTCTGGCCCCCAAGAGCACAGGGAGACTTGGGTCTGCCTGGGAGGGCAGGGCTGCTGCCTCCTCCTGCCCCAGTGACTCCATAGAATGCACAGCCTGTTCCGCACTTCCCCCACAGTAGCCGGCTTCATGGCAGTGGTCACTCCAGGGGGGCTGCCGCTGCCATCAGTATAGCCCTTAAAGGTACCTATTGTGATTGTTATCTCATTTTTTTAGAGACAGAAACTAAGGCCTAGAGAGGTGAAATAACTCACTCAGTGTCATAGAATTAGGAAGTGGTACAGCCTCGTCCTAGGACAGTTTTGACTGTGTAGCCAGAATGCCACATTCTTTGCATAATCTTTTTTTATTTTCTCATGTTTTACTGATTTGGGGTTGTTGATTTGAATGTTAGAAGTTCATTGTACGGCATCTTTAAGGTTTTCTCAAGAAAAGCATTATATTAATTCAGTAAATAAGTAGATGTGTGTGGATTTTAGCTCTAATTCTTTAATTAGTTTTCAAAAATTAGCTTATTTTTATTTCTGGCTAAGTTTTCTAATGTATTTTAAAAGAGAAGAGTCTACCTAAATGTGGGGCTTTGCTGCTTTACATTCTGCTGGGAGATTTGATTTTCTTCATTGGGTAATTTGGATGTCTCATTTTGTCCTTGTTTCTTTACTATCCTGATTAAAGGATTAGAAAGCCCTTTTCCAGGTTGGAGTCACTAATACTATCTTGCACAGAGCCATGTACTGGGTTTCAATAAAACTTTATTTACAAAAGTAGGCGGTGAGCTGGATTTTCCCTGCAGGTTGTAGTTTGCTGGCCCCTGATTTAATGTACTGTAGGGTCTTGGTTTACAATATTATTATTTATCATATTAGGCCAATGTCTGATTCTGAGTATGCTAGATGATCCATAGACCATTGAAAATAAACAGTTTTCCATAACTGTGTTTTTCTGTTGGTTGTGCTGATAGTGATAATAGCTTTAATGAGCATTTGTTACATGCCAGGCACTGTGCTAACCACCTTATACTATATTTTCTCAGTATTGCCACAGGATTCTTGGGGTGTCACTTCACCAGCTGGAAACCCCTGTGGCCAGTGGTGCCTTTTGGCCTGAGTTTTGCTCAGGCCCACCAGGCTTGTTCTGCCTACTCGGCCTGGCAGGCTGCGTTTGGCTCACTCTACTGGCCTGGGTCCCGTGCTGGCCAAGGGCTAGCCAGGTGCAGAGCAGCAAGGGGTGTGTGAGTGAGCATGGGTTTGGGCTACCATGCACAGCCAGGCATGACAGCTGCGGTGGGGTGGGCAACTCCAGGTGACAGCATGGGCACTGGTTCCCTGTGAGGCTGCAGCTGAACCAGGCATGCCACAAGCAGCTTCTGCACTGGCACCAGGGAATAAAGTGGCACCCAGAAGCTTGGAGACACCAGGAACTACAGAGCCCCAAAGAGGCTGTCACAGCCTTGACTGGGGAGCTCCTAGGTCTGGGATCCCCAAAGGGCCACAGTTCTTCTCTCCTTCTTGTCACCCGCAACATGGCAAGCAAGGGGCATGTTTCAGCCTTGTTTGTTACAACTCTTTTAGCCCTGCCATTTGGTGGTTCCTGAGTTCTTGTCCTATGTCCAGGAAGAATGAGGTATGCGGACAAGTGGAGGGTGAGCAAGGTGAAGAGGAGCTTTATTGAGCTACAGAACAGCTCAGAGGAGACCCACAGTGACTAGCTCCTCTTCGCAAGCAGGGTGTCTCAGCTACTGTTCACCTCTCAGCAGAGAGGAGACCCTGGAGTGGCTCTGCAGCTGGACATTCCCCATCTGTTAGAGTCTGCTGAGTCCAGTGCTTTTATGGGCCTGGGACTCAGCCAGCCAGAGGGAGGAAGTATGTGCTGATTGGTCAATAGGAGGCCATGGGCAGTCCCGGAAAAAGCACCACAAGTTCCCACTCTGGCCCACTGACTGGCAGCCCAGCCCCCAGGCTTCAGAGCCTCCCTGGCTTGAAGGTGGGGCTTTGTGGGACCCATCCCCTTCTGTCCAGGAGCCTCTCTGCCTCCTGCCACTGTTCTGGGCACCCAGGCTGTTTGGTCAAGGAGTGCCTGCAGGCCAGTGCCGAGCTGCCTTCAGCCCATGCCTCAGTCTTTCTCCTGTGCTTGTTGGTGGCCAAAGTCTGGAGGAGGCTGAGGTGTTAGGAGGCTGATGTGTCAGCACAGTGCCTGGGCTTAGCCCCTACCTTGCTCTGAGATCAGAAGGGGTACCAGGAGCGGGGAGAGGCCAGGGGCAGGGGGAGCAGACATCTCCACACCTGTAGGGGAAGGGGTTTCTCCTGAGCCCCTGAGTGTGCCAAGACGCCCTGGTCCACAGCCATGGCTTGGGCAGCTGCAGGTGTGCTCAGGATGGTGGAGCTCCTGCCTACTCTGGCCCCCAAGAGCACAGGGAGACTTGGGTCTGCCTGGGAGGGCAGGGCTGCTGCCTCCTCCTGCCCCAGTGACTCCATAGAATGCACAGCCTGTTCCGCACTTCCCCCACAGTAGCCGGCTTCATGGCAGTGGTCACTCCAGGGGGGCTGCCGCTGCCATCAGTATAGCCCTTAAAGGTACCTATTGTGATTGTTATCTCATTTTTTTAGAGACAGAAACTAAGGCCTAGAGAGGTGAAATAACTCACTCAGTGTCATAGAATTAGGAAGTGGTACAGCCTCGTCCTAGGACAGTTTTGACTATGTAGCCAGAATGCCACATTCTTTGCATAATCTTTTTTTATTTTCTCATGTTTTACTGATTTGGGGTTGTTGATTTGAATGTTAGAAGTTCATTGTACGGCATCTTTAAGGTTTTCTCAAGAAAAGCATTATATTAATTCAGTAAATAAGTAGATGTGTGTGGATTTTAGCTCTAATTCTTTAATTAGTTTTCAAAAATTAGCTTATTTTTATTTCTGGCTAAGTTTTCTAATGTATTTTAAAAGAGAAGAGTCTACCTAAATGTGGGGCTTTGCTGCTTTACATTCTGCTGGGAGATTTGATTTTCTTCATTGGGTAATTTGGATGTCTCATTTTGTCCTTGTTTCTTTACTATCCTGATTAAAGGATTAGAAAGCCCTTTTCCAGGTTGGAGTCACTAATACTATCTTGCACAGAGCCATGTACTTGGAGGATGTTGATTTCCATTTGTTGAATGAATACTAACTTAGCTTTCTTTTTGGTAATGTGTCAACTATTCTTCACATTGCTGTATCTAATATCTCTGAGTACAGTTCTCAGAGTTTGCAGAAAGCTTGACATCAGAAATAAGATGGTGGTGGAAATGACTAGGTTGGTGTGAATATTGAAAAAGTGGGCTCATGCTTTCAGAGTGGAGATAACTTGTTCAGCTATTGCACTGCTTTCCTGTTTCCCTTTTTATATTTAGTTGTCACTCTAAACAACTAATCAGCTTTGCATCAGCATTTTATTTGGACTTAGTCTGTGCCCGATACAATTAGGAATCCAAAAATAATGATCCTTGTTTTCTTAACACTC
The DNA here is from genome assembly GCF_000951045.1 of Mandrillus leucophaeus. NCBI lineage: Eukaryota > Metazoa > Chordata > Mammalia > Primates > Cercopithecidae > Mandrillus > Mandrillus leucophaeus. The sequence goes on from NW_012105365.1 coordinate 4,789,394, forward strand.
AAAGTCTCACATCAACTTATAAATTGTCTTAATATGTGCTTATCTACTGATTAGCATAAATTAAGTGCTTTAATGGAGGTATTATAACAAGTGCACTGTAGGAGCATGAAGGGAGGTGCAGCTGACTTCCCATTGGGCCAGAGGAGGGGATCTGTTATGAAGTGAGTGGTTTTTGAGTTGAGAACAGGAGTGTTCTATGTAGAGAAGGCAGGATTGGCCAACATCTCTGGGAAAGAAGACCACAACAGCAGGAGAGAAGATGAAATATTATGGGAATGATATGAATTCTGTTTTGGCAGGAAGAAGGTGGGGCAAGGGGTCAGCTTGGAAAAATAGGTTGGAACCAGATTTTGAAATGCATGTGGTGATAAGGGGGACTTGAAATGCTTTCATTAGGGTGTGACACAATCAGAGTTTTATGAAAATAATTCTGGTGACGGCATGAAGGGGAGGAAATTGATGGGAGAGTAAGTAATGGGTTGTCCATTCTTCTGCCTTCCAGCTTTCTCCTGTGCTTCTGGAGAGTATCTAGAAATGAAGAACCAGGTATGCAGTAAGTGTGGTGAAGGCACCTATTCCTTGGGCAGTGGCATCAAATTTGATGAATGGGATGAATTGCCGGCAGGATTTTCTAACATCGCAACATTCATGGACACTGTGGTGGGCCCTTCTGACAGCAGGCCAGACGGCTGTAACAAGTAAGAATCCAAAGCAGCCTTTGGCTCTTAACTGAATATTTGAGAAGAAAGTAGTTGCTCTTTTCCAGAAAGAAGATGAGGATAATCTTGGTACTGTTTGTGGTGATAGATAAGCTAATTGCAAAGAATCATGTTTTTTGGACAGTCATTGCAATGAGTTTTCATGAGGTTAAAATCATTGCCCTCAGGTTATAATAGACACTGTATGCAAAAATGCAATAAAGCTGTTAGAGAAGCAGATTAATTTTTCTCATATTTATGGCTCATATTATGGCTACAGTTAAGCCGCTGGTGTTTGTACTAACCTTTTTCTGATTTTTAACAGATACTTTCAGGTTTTTTTCTTTTCCTCTGACAGGAAGAATTAATAACCTTCATTTAGACACTTGATTATCTCCTATATAAAAGAGAGTGGGTTAAGTACCTAAGGTGGAAAGCACCTTTGCTTAATTCCTACCTCTTTTATAGGGGATTATTAACTTTGCATATCACAAAGCTGGCGAAATGTTAAACTGTTTTGAAAAAAACAAAACAAAATGTTTGTCTTTGAGCTATATCCCTTCCTGTTATCTTGTATTAACTATGTAACATTTTCTTTCATATGGATTTGCTTAGGAGAATTCAACTTTAGGGCTCTGGCTACCCCCTGACAAGAGTAGCCACTCAGGAACCCTACATTTTTACCGTAAGCTAAGGATGCTGGGGAATTATTTAGCTGTGTTGAAAGGCATATTCATTCCCTCCCTCCCTTCCTTTCTTCCTTCCTTTCACTCTACCTTTTTGCCAAATGACACCAATTTCTTTATTTTAATCTCTCGATAATAGGATTATTTCCTTGAGAGAGTGTGTGTTTTCAGTAAAAGAGTTCCTTAGATGATGGTACTAGTAGGATGTTGTGGGACCTCAGATCTTTGTTTTGGTGGCCAGGAGATATTGACAAGACTTCTTTTTCTGCCTGGAATAGTTTATGTATAAAAGAAATTGAATAAGCAGAAGTTTTTCAAGGTAATGTCTTCTAGTGTGATTTTCTCGGTGTAAATTTCAGTCTGGGCTGGCTTGGTGGCTCATTCCTGTAATCCCAGTACTTTGGGAGGTCGAGGCAGGCAGATCACCTGAGGTTGGGAGTTCAAGACCTGCCTGACCAACATGGAGAAACCCCATCTCTACTAAAAATACAAAAATTAGCCTGGCATGGTGGCAGGTGCCCATAATCCCAGGTACACAGGAGGCTGAGGCAGGAGAATCACTTGAATCCTGGAGGCAGAGGTTGCAATGAGCTGAGATTGTGCCATTGCACTCCAGCCTGGGCAATAAGAGTGAAACTCCGTCCACGCTTGCATACTCTTTATTTCTTTTTAATTGGTTGGGTCATATAGGAGATGTATGTTGAACTTTCTAAAAAGTCCGAGCTTTTCAAAATGGTTATATCATCGTAGACTCCCACCAGTAGTATATTTGAGTTCTAGTTATTCTACATATTTACCAACATTTGTATTGTTAAGTCTTGTTTTGTTCTAGCCCTAGCCATTCCAGTGTATGCACACGTGTGTTTGTGTGAAATAATATCTCCTTGTTTTAATTTGCATTTCCCTGCTGGATGATAATGTCAAACATGTTTCATGTGTTTATTGTTCATGTGTTTATTCACTTTTGTGAAGTCAAATTGTTTTATCCATTTTCTACTTTTTTTTTGGTCATTTGATTATTAAGCTAAAGGAGTTCCTTGTACTTTCTGAGCATGGGTTCTTATGTGTATATATTTTTATAATAAATATATAGTATATGCACACACACACACACACACACACACGTCTCCATGTGTGTAACACTTCTTCCCAGTTTGTGGCTTTTGCCTTTTTTGTTTTCTAAATAGTGTCCTTTGAAAAGCAGAAGTTTAAAATTTGAAAGAATACAATTTATCCTTTTTTTCTGCTGTGGTTATATGTTAGGATATCTTTGCTAACCCCAGGTTGCAAAGGCCAGAAATTACTGTATGCATCCTTATGGTAACATAGAGTTATTATTGTACCTTTATATAATGTTAAATTTTACAACAGCATAGTTACATCTATACCCTTATCTTCACACTATTGCCATATATTTAGAAACATGTTATAAACTGTACAATACAATGGTATTATGTTTTAAATAATTAGTTGCTTTTAAAATAACCTTACAAAGATTTAGGGACTCAAAAGCCAAGTCCATCACTGATAAGTTCATTTCATATGACACACAACTTCCTAAAAAATTAAGGTGAAAAAATATAGCTTTATATGTTAATCTACATATTTATCATTAGTGGTGCTCTTTCTCACCTTCTATAGATTTGCCATGTGTATAGGTTTACAAATAAACTGCAGATGTCTGAAAGAATAATTCCATCTAAGGCTACTAAAGTTAGTTATCTATTTGGTAATCAAATTTTGGGTGAAAAATAACAGTTTCATAGCAGATTAATCATATAACCTTAAAAAGATTTAGGAAGTTATTTGCCATAAGAAATGAACCTCTTCTCAGTAATAAAGTTGGCCTTTGAGTTCTGGAAAAGCTTCTGGTGTTTTCTGCTGTGCTTTGCTGATGGAACTGCTTGTGAATCTGAGTTACGTAGCTTTGTGAACAGAAGAGGTTTCAGAACATTAATGTAAAGTGCCTCTTGGTTTTGTTTCCGCAGCTCTTCTTGGATCCCTCGTGGAAACTACATAGAATCTAATCGTGATGACTGCACGGTGTCTTTGATCTATGCTGTGCACCTTAAGAAGTCAGGTTATGTCTTCTTTGAGTACCAGTATGTCGACAACAACATCTTCTTTGAGTTCTTTGTAAGACCTTTTACATTCTGGAATTTACTATTTAAGGGACATTCATGTAAATTTCCCTTAGTCAGTTGTTGCCATTCTACTTTATTCTCCCTCAGTTTTGTGTGTGTGTGTGTGTGTGTGTGTGTGTGTGTTAATTGAACCTTTTGATGTTAAAAGAAAACTTAAATTTTTTTCTATAATATTTTGTTTCCTGGTTAATATTATTTCTTTACCTCCGAGATCTCACCTTGCAGCATGACACTGGGCTTATTTAACTTTTAGTTATGCTCATTATATAACCATTTGGTTTTGAGTTTTTGTGTGACAAATATTTCTTCCAAGATTCATGTTTACTTTACCTTTTTGTAGCTACAGATAGTATTCTGTCAAAACTGTGTTTTTTAAACCAATTTTAGTTTTCACTTAAAAGTTTTTTATCTTTGCAATTTCAAATATTGTTTGCTAACAAGAATTATTTAAGTGCATTTACAAGAAATTTTTTTTAAAAGTAGAAGTGGCTGCATGTTTCTGATTCTGTGAATTTTGTACAGTCTAAAAACGTCAATGAATGGGATATTGATGTCTTTGAAAAAAATTAAATAACATTACAGAAGATAAGATAATCACCTAACAAAATAAGCTGTTACCACTAAAGTTACTTAACTACTATTAATAAACAGTATCTAATCTAGCAAATATTTATCATGACACAAATGCTTGAGCAAATGTTCTCAGATTGACTTCTCACACCAAACCAAGTGTGTGTTGTGCTTATAAATGGGAGACTATCTTGAAAAATGTTTCTGCAGTCCAGATTTCAGAAACAAATGCACTGAACATTTTAAAACAAATTTGTGTTGTTGGAAATGGGAATTTCTAAATCAGAAGTTTGGTAGCAAGAGAGATTTTTCATGAAAATATGAGCTTTATATTTGAAGTCAAGAAATTCTGGCTGTAGTCCCAACTCTGCAATTGTTAACACTGTGTTATTGAGCAATTAAGTAAACCTTCCGGCACTTAGCATTCATTTCTATAAAGTAGATTATGTGACAATATCTTTCAAGGAGTCTCCTAGTACTAATATGTTTTGATGAGTTTAAGATGTTAAGCAACATTCAAACAGATTTATGTTTAAGCTGCATTTTGTTTGCAAAATCCTTCTGGAAGTGAACAATTCCGTTTCGTTGGACATTTTTGGCAACATTGCTAAAACTGAAATAAAGTTAAGAAGCAAAGCAGTTATCTATTTATTAGAATAAGTGTTTAGATTTGTTTTGCCCAATAAGTTCTTTGAGATATGTCAATAAAGTTTCATTACTTCCTTTCAGCGATGCCTTTGTTCTAGTTATAATCTGAAAAGGGATGGCAAAATCATGTTCCTTCCTCTATTGATGTTGCAGCTTTAGAGGTTGCAATTTACTGATTCAGAAGGTCAAAACTTCATGGTCATCATACTAATGGTTAATGGAAAGGAAGTGTTTGCAGATTGAAATATGCTGTTCTCTGAGAGTTGTACATATGGGCATTACATAATTAACAACAACAAAGTATTTAATTTTGGAACTATATGAAACTTTCATTCAGCCCTTCTGTTTTTGTTTTTGTTTTTTTTTTTAAATAATGATGAAACTGAAGCCTAGAGAGACTAAGTGATTAGACTTAGGTTTTACAGGTCTCCAGAATGCCAGTAGAATGTCAGGATAACATATGACATCTGCTTTCAGTGATTAAAAAAAAAGCTTTCAGCTTATCTACACATTGACCGTTAAAGGTATATTCAGGGTCCATATCTGCTTTTAATTAGGTTAACACTTGCATTAGAATGGTCATTATGCTTATAATATGAATATGACACTTAAATTCAATTAAAGTAAGTACTCTCAGTAGCTGATGTTCTCTGGCATTTGGATGGCAATAGGGTCTATTTTTTAGTTAGTAAGTCTTTAGGGAATAGCTCTTAAGGAGAGCATTTTAATGTTTGTAGATTGGTTGGGAAGATGAGTGAAGAAGCAAAATGATTTAGAGATGAAAGAGCGAGCCATTTCTTTTGGTGGGAATATAGGTGATGAGATCTTATTTTAACTCTAATCTGTTGCTGTTTTGCAATATTGGAAAGGTGGCCTAACTTTTTGATGTCTCTGTATTCATTGTAGACCTGGAAAAGTAGTGTCCCAACTCCTTGACATTTTGGAAGAATTGCCTGGAAAGCACAAGGTGTTTGGTGTTAAAGATATCTGTAGTCATTTGAATTGGCATGGCAAATGATTAACGTTTACCCCCAAATAAAAATTTGGAACTTTGACTTTGGTCATAGCCAAATTTTTATTTGGGGGTAAATGTTAATCATTTGCCATGCCAATTCAAATGTCTACAGATATCTTTAACGCCAAACACCTTATGCTTTTGCATTTGGATTAGGTCCTAGGGAATGGAAAACAAAGTATACTTTATTTATTTTTAATTTAAAATTTTACCGCTGCAAATATTATAAAGAACAGCTTTGTTGATTTTTATGCTATTGGGCCTACATGGTGAATGCAAGCTATGAAAAAGTTTGGGTAATTTGGGTAGTTGTTTTGTACTTTGTCTCCTTTCGGTGCGTTGTCAGTGTTAGTCACTGTGTTAGTGTGCATTGTGAATCTTCTCCCACATTTCTCTCTCTAATGCGCTAGGCTTTTTGTTACAATAATGAAGGTAGTTTACTTAGAACCACTCAGTCATATGCAGTTGTCACTTAGGCTCCAGAGGTCTTGGTATGTTTACTTACTGAGAATTACTCATGGCCATTGTTTAGAATGTATTGAACGAGGTTCTTGCAGTCTGTGCTGGGTACAAAATTTAATTAAAGCCATTATTCAAGACACTTTACTAGGGCCCTTGTGTTTAATCCACAGATTCAAAATGATCAGTGCCAGGAGATGGACACCACCACTGACAAGTGGGTAAAACTTACAGACAATGGAGAATGGGGTTCTCATTCTGTAAGTAGTCTCTTTGTATTTCCTTCTTCTTTCCCAACTTTTCCTTCTTCTTTTTTTTTTTTTCCAACCTTTTCTTCTTCTTTCCCAACTTCCCCTTCCTTTCATAACTTTAAAAAAAAGTGTATTTTAAGAAAAAAAATCAAAATTAACTATTAATTTAGGTGATTTCTGGTTAGGGAAAAAATTACCCCTAGTTTCATGGACTCAGCTTCCAATTTTCAGGGCCTTTTTCCTACCTTTTTCTTTCTTCTTAGTTTCCTTTTCCTTCCCCTTCCCATCATAGTCTAATTTTCCTCCCTTTCAAAGGGGCATCCATGAGAAAGAAGGCTGTTCAAAACTAATATACAAAACATTTGAGTTTCTAAGTTTGTAAATGTGCCTGTCATATGTGATCAAATTAGTGGCTCTTGTCATCGGAAGGATCTGTGAATTCCTTTTATATTTTGCTGCACTGTGCCCAACAAGTGATATTCAAGCTTGTTTTGTTGGGTACTATGCTGTCTCCATTTGTTGAACAGCTCTGTTTATCACAAAATTTATCTATGTTTGGAGCCTCAACCTGCCTCCTCCCTATTTGCCACACATTGGTTGAAATTCTACCTTCTCTAGTTACATGAAGTAAAGTAACTGCCTGCTTCCTTACAGGACAGCTCCTTAAATGCTTGAAGGCAATTATCAGGTAACGATTCAGTGAATCTGTTATTATTTGAGGCACTGTCTCTTTGGAGTGAGACATAGATTTAATATCTAACTCTGGTTTATAGTTGTGTTTCTTTAGGCAATTTGCTTAATCTCTTTGTGTCTGATGTTTTCATTTGCAAAATAGGAATAATCTTTGCATGATTAAATCAGAAGATATGTGGGAAGGGCCTAATATGGTGCCTACAATGTAGATCGAGCTCTATTTCAATAAGTGACCATTAATCCTTGTCTTTGTGGTTGTAGCAGGTACCTCATCCTTGGGTGATTAATATAATGTACCCTTTCAGAATATTTTAAAAAATCTGTATATCTGATAATAATATTAATAACATTTAAGATCCATATACCTTAACACCCAGTTAGCTGGGCTTTGAAGGTACAAGTAACCCTTAAAAACAAATATGCTTTCTTCACTTAAAAAGATTTAATACAAGGGAAAGTGCTTAATGCACTACTTTTACTTAATTTATTACTTCACTGAAATAGTTGGGTAGATTGTAATTTTATACAGCTTGAATTTGTCCAGCCAGAGACTGCATAGAAGAATTAGGGGGGTAAATAAGAAAGCAAGGAACTCTTAAAATTAGTTCACTTACCTGTATAAACATGAAATTTATAAGAAAATTAGTTTGATTTTACAATTAGCAAATATTCCAGTAGCAAAGGAAACCAATACTACATATAGTAGTATTAATGTTCTAGAGTAAGAGAGTTAAATCAGATTATCACATAAGTACAGTCCTATTTTTTCTTGTTATTGTTGCTGTATTTTTATTAAATATTTTTTTTAAAATAAACAACCTCATTCTGTTGCCTTTTGTTTTCAGAACTCAAAGATCTTATAAATAGTGGCAACCTGTAAATATACAAGTGGGCTGAGGGACTTTCACCCTCTAAAATGGATTCTTTTAAAATATAAACTAAGACTTCATGCAAATGGTTTGAGAATCATTTTATGTGTTTGTTTAGACTTGAAGATTTCTTCTTTTCTATTTAATATATTTTGTGGATTAGCAAACTCCATTCTTTTTTCTTTTAAGAAAGTGTAAACTTCAGCGGAGCTTAGGTCAGAATTAACAGTGGACTTAAATCTGTGGGTTTTAAATTAATGGCGTTTTATTGTATGGATTGAAAAAGTATGTCAGGTAGTAGCTTTTAGGTGTGGGAAATGGCATGGCTTATCTGACCTGAGTGCCTTTATGTTTCTCTTTATAGGTAATGCTGAAATCAGGTACAAACATACTCTACTGGAGAACTACAGGCATCCTTATGGGTTCTAAGGCGGTCAAGCCTGTGCTGGTAAAAAATATCACAATTGAAGGTATTTCATGGCAGTCTGGTTTAGTAGTCACTAGTGACTACTAAATATTAATGTTTTGGTTTGGCTGGTTCAAAGGTTTATAGAACAGAAATTAATATGTTAGGAAATCATATAGGTCTGGAGACCCTGGTTTTACTCCCAAGAAATCGGCAGTTGTTTTCTTTTTTTCTTGTACACTTGAACTAAATTATTTAATCATTGAAAAAAAGAGTAAACATGATGACAATTTTAGATGTCTGTAAACAAAAAACATGTCTCTGTGTTAATAAGACCCTATTATTCCTCTGAGAAATGTCTATTGTGCCAGACATTGGGCTTACTCAGGGAACTGATGACCTGGTCACTGCTATATCCATAAAAATAACAGTAAACATCTTGACCTGACTCTTCCCTAAACCTTTTGTGCTTGTCTGAATCAACTGGGCAATTTCTGGCCCAGGAGAGCAGCTGATGAACCCTGACATGGTTCATTCTCAATTAAGGGTATTTTTAATTAAAGCAGTGATTCTCCTTTATTAAACTTTGGCTTACATTTTAATATGTTCAATGTGGGCTTGTTCCTGTGAACAATGTGTTAACTCATTAGTCATAAGGACATCTGCTGGCAAAGGCTGGAATTACAAACCAGAGGAGAAGTCAAGCCATTCCTAGGTCTTACCTGTGACTTAATCAGCAGTGGGAAAAAAAAAGGGAATGGGTTATCATAAGGATCAGATAATTACAGGCCTATAGAATTAGAGGGAACCTTAGGGTTTATCTCATTTTTGAGTTAGTGGAGTTGTCTTTTGACAGCTCAGTTAATACAAGTACTATACCTCTATCAAAACTTATCACTTGTTTGCTGACTTGATTGTGCAGTTCCTTGTACACAGTAAATGCTTTCTTAGTGCTGGATGAATAAGATAAAAGATTTGGGCTGACCTTACTGTAAATATTTCTCCCTCACTTCTGGGTAGATGCAGAAGTAGGTGCTGATTTGCTTGTTGGTATTGGGTCCTCCTCCCATGCTCTGTTTTTCATTACCGCACAGGGGTGGCGTACACATCAGAATGTTTTCCTTGCAAGCCAGGCACATTCAGCAACAAACCAGGTTCGTTCAACTGCCAAGTGTGTCCCAGAAACACCTATTCTGAGAAAGGAGCCAAAGAATGTATAAGGTGTAAAGAGGACTCTCAATTTTCAGGTAGAACTAGTTTATACTCTGCTTTTTTCTTTCTAAATGTATGTTGGTCAAGTGTATATTTATAAGCCAGAAGTTACCCATAAAGTATGACAGCAGTGGTGGCTGAAACCGAAGTGCTGAAGTGAATTGATGTTGAATGGATAAAATATGACATCTTCTCCCTTTCTGCATGACTTTCCCCTATATAGGTCTATGATTTGTTTTTCTTTTCCACATCCCACAGGCAACTGCTATGGATATGTTTAGACTCATCTAAAAATGTTTATACTTTTACATGATTTGTTGGTGTAGAGACATACGTAGAAACTTTTGATTTGTTCCAAATTTCCAATGTACAGCGATGATGGAAGAAATCTAATATCTTCTGGGAAAAACTGTGATATACTACTCCGTGTGTATCATAGAAACACTTATTGCTCTAGGGAAAATAAAAATGTAGGCATTTATTTTCTTTACACCTAGGTAGTTCTACCTAAATTACCCTGGTAAGGTTATTTGTACTTTTTAGTTTGCTTTTTCTGTTTTGCTTTTTGCCTTTTCTTAGACGCAAAATAATTGACCCATTTCTGAAACGCTTTTTTTTATGTTGCAGAGGAAGGATCCAGTGAGTGTACAGAGCGCCCTCCCTGTACCACAAAAGACTATTTCCAGATCCATACTCCATGTGATGAAGAGGGAAAGGTACCAGCAGTGTTGCGTCAACTCCATCCCATATTTTTGCAACCTTCTTTCCAATTTGAGCAGACTCTAATTTGTTCATGAGAGAGATTTATGACACACGTATGTAAGTGTAAAGAAGAAATTTTAGAGTTTAGGGTTTGAAGTCTGCCTTCCTGGCTTTGAATTTCAAATATACAATTAAGTCCTGGGGGTAACTTATTTGATGTCTCTAGGTCTCAATTTTTTTATTTGTGTAATAGGGATGATATTGGCACCTACTTTATAAAGCTGCTGTAAGAACATTCAAGATATTTAATGTAAAGTTCCTAACCCAGTGCCTGGCGCATAGTGCTCAGTAAATGACTGCTACTGTTAACAGTTATATTTTTTCCAGAAGTAATAACATGAGAGAGCACAGCCTTAAAATGTGTAGTGTGACTCACAGGATGGAAAGTTCTTATAACTTCTCTTTAATTATTTGGTTACTCAGTAGGTTTTGTCAGTAAAAACCATGCAGCCATGGGCTATTCGGTTATGGCAGATTACTGTGTAATTGCAATGAGAAAATGCAAAGTAAGTACCATATAAACGGCACATAGCCAGAGGAAAAATGCACACATGAGCTCTGCAGTTGACCTGCTCTCCTCTTAATTAAAGAATTAGCCTACACCAGCCTGTGTCAGTGAGGGGACTCTGAGATCAAAGTGGCTGCTACGGATCGTTGCTTCTTTATGTTTGCATCTTTGAAATAATGACATTTATTTTCTTGACTTAGTTTGGAAAGCACATATAGATGTCAGGAAATTTATTACTTTCTTCTCTTATTTTTGCGTCCCTAGATTCTAATCTAGATTGTTATATTACTATTTATCTTACCTTAGGTCCTTAAGTTTTCTTTAAGGAATATTATTTGGAATGGTTAAGAGCAAGTACATTCTAGTTTAAATTAGTGGCAAATTGTAACGATAAGAAGTACAACTATTACTTTCAGTAAGAACAGTAACTCAAACTAACAGCTGTTAACTGACAAGGAGTTGTAAAGTAAGGTCCTGATAGTCCTATCATGATGCCAAGTAAGGGCTGTTTTTTAAGAAAATATATGCAGAGAGGTACCATTAAGGTGAATTGAAAAGTAATTTCCATTATGTTTGTTTAGGTAAACTTTTCTTAAACTTGCCTTATTAATAAGTAAGGCAAAAGTAAATTTAGTTTATTTTGTATAATAATCAGTTCAGTGTTACTGAGGCTTAAAGGAATGGGATCTAATGTATAATAGGATCTTGTCTAATCTACAATGAAAATATACAAAAGCTGTATATTTGGCCGGGCACGGTGGCTCAAGCCTGTAATCCCAGCACTTTGGGAGGCCGAGACGGGCGGATCACGAGGTCAGGAGATCGAGACCATCCTGGC
>NW_012105365.1:4802057-4803024 GCF_000951045.1 Mandrillus leucophaeus
ATGCTGAAATCAGGTACAAACATACTCTACTGGAGAACTACAGGCATCCTTATGGGTTCTAAGGCGGTCAAGCCTGTGCTGGTAAAAAATATCACAATTGAAGGTATTTCATGGCAGTCTGGTTTAGTAGTCACTAGTGACTACTAAATATTAATGTTTTGGTTTGGCTGGTTCAAAGGTTTATAGAACAGAAATTAATATGTTAGGAAATCATATAGGTCTGGAGACCCTGGTTTTACTCCCAAGAAATCGGCAGTTGTTTTCTTTTTTTCTTGTACACTTGAACTAAATTATTTAATCATTGAAAAAAAGAGTAAACATGATGACAATTTTAGATGTCTGTAAACACAAAACATGTCTCTGTGTTAATAAGACCCTATTATTCCTCTGAGAAATGTCTATTGTGCCAGACATTGGGCTTACTCAGGGAACTGATGACCTGGTCACTGCTATATCCATAAAAATAACAGTAAACGTCTTGACCTGACTCTTCCCTAAACCTTTTGTGCTTGTCTGAATCAACTGGGCAATTTCTGGCCCAGGAGAGCAGCTGATGAACCCTGGCATGGTTCGTTCTCAATTAAGGGTATTTTTAATTAAAGCAGTGATTCTCCTTTATTAAACTTTGGCTTACATTTTAATATGTTCAATGTGGGCTTGTTCCTGTGAACAATGTGTTAACTCATTAGTCATAAGGACATCTGCTGGCAAAGGCTGGAATTACAAACCAGAGGAGAAGTCAAGCCATTCCTAGGTCTTACCTGTGACTTAATCAGCAGTGGGAAAAAAAAAAGGGAATGGGTTATCATAAGGATCAGATAATTACAGGCCTATAGAATTAGAGGGAACCTTAGGGTTTATCTCATTTTTGAGTTAGTGGAGTTGTCTTTTGACAGCTCAGTTAATACAAGTACTATACCTCTATCAAAACTTATCACTTGTTTGCTGACTTGATTGTGCAGTTCCT
>NW_012105365.1:4805403-4810268 GCF_000951045.1 Mandrillus leucophaeus
AAAAAAAAAAAAAAAAAAAAAAAAAAAGCTGTATATTTATTATGTTAATTACATCCATGAGTATAATGGCAGTAAGTAGCATGACAAAATCTATTTGACCTGGGCCTAATGGATGTAAGACCTTATATTAAATGTATAATATGCAGAATACACACAGCTGCCTAGACACATATGTGTATATGGGTGTACACACAGGCATGCTGTGTACACATATACACATAAATTATATTTTTCTGTTGTGTCTGAGTGAAATTTGAACATGTTCTTGTTATAGAAGAAAACAATGTGCTAGCATGATTTTTTTTAAAAGAAAAGTGATTTAAGATATTTCAAGATAAATGTTTCTAGCTTCAAAAGTAAAGCAATGAGGACTTAGTGAAATAATATATGTAATGAAGTTTAGATTGCACATGTGAATTTGAGATTTTTTGGGTAACATTTTCATTCGTTCTGGTTTCATCTTTTAAAATGGCATTTTAGCTGGGTGAAGTGGCATGCACCTGTAGTCTCAGCTACTTAGGAGGTTGAGGCATGAGAATTGCTTGAGGCCAGGAATTTGAGGCTGCGATGTGCTATGATGGCACCTGTGAATAGCCATTGTACTCCAGCCTGGGCAGTGTAACAAGACCCTGTCTCTTTAAATAAATACATAAATAGATGTTTAATTCTTGCTGAGAATAGCCTGGTGATTTGCCAGTGGTTTAATGATGTTTCTCAGGTGGTTCAATGACTATATGTTGGTTCTGTCTGTCCTGTTATGTTCTCTTTGTCTTATTTTGCCCTACTTGGAGAGAATCAAGTTGATTGACAAGGAAATCAGCTATTGAGGCATATAGATTCCAAACATTACCATTGATATGACATAGGAGTGTTACAGGTTTTCTGTATTTAATTTGAATCTTAGTTTAAAATAGATTGCTTAAATTTCTTTCTGCCTGTGGGGGAAGTTTTTCAGGAAAATTTTAATTTGTAATTGAAATTATTCTAATTAAGAGATTCTTATAAACATCGTGAAAAATATGGAATGGCTTGCTCATTCATACTTTTAGTAAATCTTTACTGAGCACTGGTTATTTATAGAATACTGGGTAAGGAGGGCAGAGCTAAGGATGGAAGAAAAACGTAAATGTCTCCATAAATGTAGAGCAGTGGCTGTCGAATATTAGTGTTCATCAATTTCACCTGGAACGCCCTGTCCCAGATTTTCTAATTTAGTAGGTCTGGAGGAAGGCCTGAAAATTTGCATTTCCAGGACGGTGCCAGGTAATTCTGATTCTGCTGGTCCAGAATCTCAGCATTTTGAGAACCATTGGTCTAGACTCTAGAGGAAGAGATAAATAGTCAGTCATAGAAAATGAATTATTATTTCCAATTGGGATTAGTGCTACAGCAGAGAAGTTTGAATTTTATGAGGTTCTTACCCAGTCTGGGAAGGCCTCAGGGCTGTATTAAAAACTGGGCAAGGCCGTGGAAGGAGAGCATTTTTGATAGAGGAGCGGGATGGTGAAGACCTGACATGGGAAGGAACATGTTGTATCTGAAGAACTAAAAGAATGTGTGACTAGAATGTGGGGATGTGGGCGAGGGATTGCATTAGGTGCAGCTAATGACATAAGCTATTGCTAGAAAACGCATGGTTTCACAGGGCCACATTAGGAATTTTGGCCTGTATCCTAAGAGCATTTAGCAATCCCTGCAAGTTTTTTGGTATCAGAGTGATGCAATGTGATTGGATTTATACTTCATATAGATCCCTTTGGCAGTATTTTATAAACAAGATTAAAAGGGGACTAGAGAGAATGAACACTTAGAAGTCTCATAATGCCCTTCTCCAGGTGAGAGAAGAAGGAAGTGAATGATAGTAAAGGGAATAGACAGAAGAGTATGGATTAGAGAACTAGGAAGCAAAGTTCACAAAATGTGATGGTTAATAAGGTGGAGGGGGAGGAAAGTATTAAAGGTGGGTTGGTAGAGGTACTATTTGGTTAGAGAGAAGGTCTAGAGGCAAGGAGGGAAAGACCGTGAGTACAGTTTTGACCATGTTGTGAGATGGGGCAAGAGGAGATGTTGAAAGGGCCATTATGTACATCAGTCTGGAGCTTAGTAGAACATCTGAGCTAGCTATGTGAATCTGAAAATTATAGCAAATAGCTGGTAATTGAAGTCTTGGGGTTGGGTAAAAGTTTTCAGGGAGATCATAGAGTGGGCTTAGAAGTCAGCCATAGCTAGGAGAGATGAACAGGGATGGTGCCTGAGGAAAATGGCTGGAGAAGTGGGAGAAACCAAGGGAGTTACTATCATAGAGTATTCGCATGATTGGAGTGGTTAAGAAGGCTGATGCTCCTGAACAATCACCCTAGATGAGGGCTGAAAAGTATCTATTGGATTTGGCAACATTGAATTAAATGGTGGCTTTAAAGAGCCATTTTAAAACATGGAAACCAGGTTGAATTGGGTGAAGAGATATAAGGATTTAAATCCTCTAATATATAGAGTAAGGCATTCTCTGACCAAATATCTGTGGGACTTACTACGTATCAAGTTGTGTAAGGCCCTATACAGATGCAAAGAAGTAAACAAACATGGATAATTACTTGGTGTTCTTGGCCCATGGTTAGGTTATGAAAGTCTCAAGGAGACAACACATTTTTATATGACATTATTCCCTGTGGTGAATAAATGAAGATTCCTAAATGTGGCTTACTTGAATTAAAACTTAGTATATGCAAAATAGAGATGTAAAACATAGATAAATAAAAGAATATTCACTTCTCAGTAAACATTCACTACAAAATTAAGTAGTGAGTGGAAAGTTTTATGTATGCTTTGTTTAAAAAAATTAGTGCCTACTTCTTACATAAAATGAGGTACACTCATATAGGTGCACACAAGCACATACACAAATTCAGTGTTTGATGTTTGAACTCAAAAGAATACTGATCAGTGATTTTACCAACAAACCTAGAAGATGGGGTCTTTCCCTGTTCAGTGTCATGAAACAAATACATGGAACTGAAAGTGAATGTCAAGCAATGCAGGCTTTATTCGAGGGTCATGAACTGAGAAGTAGGAGCATGGTTCACAACTTCTCTGTTAGTGAGGGGTGAGGGAGTTAAAATGTAGGATTTCTCTAATGAAGTGATTGGACATGAAAAGCAAGGGGAGGAATATTCATGTGTTTTCCAGAAATGGGCAGTAAACTTCCTGGAACTACAGTGCTGCCTGCCTTTTTGTCCTTTTATGGCTTCTTTTGGCCATTGTCATAGCACTGGTGGAAGTGTCACTTAGTATGGAAATAAAATTGTGAGATTATAATGAAACCTGAGATCCTTTAAGTCATTTGGTCATCTATCTTGGTTCTAACCAGTCTCAGCTGGTCTGGTTACAAAGGGAACTTTTTATCACAGGCATCCTGTTTCTTAAAGATAAACACAGGTAGAGCAGGGTGGAAATTCAGCTATGTTATGTAGGCATTACACCAGGTAACAGTGACACTGGGCAAGAGTTAATCAAGAGAAGATGTGTTGAATATTAGCAGGATATTTGACAGAGCATCTCATGATTTCCTTATGGATAAGATGAATTGTGGACTAAATGATATGGTTAAGTAGATATATGACTGATTGAAGAATCATATATAAAATGTTTGATTTGATAAATGATTATCAGCTTAGAGTACAGTATAATACATATTTGATATATTTATATATTTGCCATAGGAATATAAATATAGCAAGTCATTTATACATACTGTAACTCATACAAAGAAGAATATAAGTCAGATGAGTTTTCAACATTTTATTTAAAAATCATTAACTTCATAAAGACTTTAAGAATACGTATATCAGTTTGTGAATCAATAAAGATTAGAATGATAAAATTAAGATTCAGAAAGACTCCAGTGTGCTTGAACAATGAGCTCAAATTAGTAAAATCAAAATTTATTTGTGTGAAATAAACTCTCAGATATAAAAGCATTGAGAAAAGAGAAAATAATTACTTGCAAAGAAGATTTCCAGGGAAATCCAAGCTTTAAAAGACCTAGCTCACCAAATAAAAAATGCAACAGCTATTTAAAGTGGGGAAAATTCTTCCCCCCCAAGAATACAAAGAATAGTTTTCAATTAAGCTGTTCATGGTTAAAAACAGCAAGTTCCTCATTTGTTTATCATATCCACAAAGGTTGTCTCATATCCACTACAAAAGGGAGTGGGGAAAAGGTTATTTTTGTTTGGGAGTTAGTAGACAGAAAAGACTTAAGTTTCTATTTATTTTGGGTATTACACTGAGGCAGAGTAACCTGTGTGGTGTTTGTCTCCCTCAGCCACTCCCCTATTGTGGGACATGATTCACATGTTTCCTTTCAATGGGTGCTTGGGGATAATTATAAATTCTCTAGTAATGAATTTAAAAAATATGTTTCAGAAATTGGATGGAAGCCCTGACTCAAACCAATGTAAAACTGAGGAACAGAGAGGGGAGGAGGCAGGAGCCTGTTGACTCGTTTAACTGGGAAGTCAATATAGAACAAATTATTTTAAGTTGTTATCTTGCTGTGTAATGCTAATATTCTTGGCTTAATTTGATTTCCTTCTCAGGCAAGCCCTTTCCGGTGTTACAAGATGCTCACTGTCATCTCCACCCAAGCCATTATTATCCTCACAGCTCTTGATACTACAAACACTGACTGAAGCTTCAGAAAAGACTGATTGGGTTCTTGAATCATGAGCCCAAAGCCAATCAATTGTTCTCTCCAGGAGTGTTGGATACTCTGATTGCATGTCTTAGTTCACCTGCAAATTCCTGTAGCTGGGGAGGCCAAACTCTGTAATTCCCAGTTCCTTTCAGCATCACACAGATCAGTT
>NW_012105365.1:4810428-4822752 GCF_000951045.1 Mandrillus leucophaeus
AGATTAAAAGATCACTTTATCACAAATACTTGATCGTTTCCCTTACCAGATTCTCAGCTTCCTGTATACAGGGACTGGTTCTTATTTATTTAAAAAAAAAAATCTCTAAGTCTAGTGTAGTACCTAGCACATAGAAGGTAATGAAACGTCTATTGAATTAGTGAGAATTAGTAAATGAATGAGTGATTATCACATTTTGAGTGCTGTGTTCTGTCTTTGGCATACAGTTTGAGAAAATTTTGACAAAAGGGGAAGAATCTAGAGGACAGAGGCCAGGATATTTTGTATAAAGTATGACTGAAATATTTGGAAATATTTTTTCAGGTAGAAGGAAAACAGCAAAGGATGGAAAATTGTGATCATCTTTGTGATGTTTCCTACTTGTCTTACAGAGATTTGATATCTTTCCTTTGGTCACATGGCATTTTGTGTTTCTCTTGGAGAAGATAATGATGAGACAGTAATTATTGTAACAGTAATGGTAGTGTTAATACCATGAGCAGCTATCATTTCCATATTTGTGAACGTACTCTCTTCATATGTGCATGTGTGTGTATATGTATGTGTATTCAAACATTGCCTCTAATTTCTTTCAACATCTGTGTAATTTAGACATTCCTGTACCCAGTTTTCAGATAAGAAAACTGAGGCTTAATGAGGTTAACTAACTTCCCTGTGATCATAGCTGGTCATAGCTGGTCTTAGGTCTGGAATTCTAACTCAAATAGTCTGTTTCAAACTGTAGTGCTTTGTATCCCTTTCATGTTTTTTAGTTTTTACATTATAGTAGCTGTGAACCTGTCTTATCATTATTAGACTACAACCTTTTTCAGAGCAGTTTGCCTAATTCTTGAATCTCCCATAGTACTTTGTCCTATGCATAGTAGGTACTCAGTGAGAATTTCCTTAATAGGGTATTTCAAGTATTTGAAGGGAAATTTTAGAAAAGAAGAACTCAGGTGAACTTAGAGAAGGTAAATTCCAGTGGGATGTAGTGATGTGCTAACAAACAGAGCTGCCCAGTACTGGAATGGCATGTTTTTTCAATTAGGGAACTTTCTGCTGATGCTCGAAGAGTGCCTGGCAGGGAGGATATTTTAAAAGGGAGCCTTCTTAGAAGGAAGCATTAGGCTATACAACTTCTTCATCTCTGGAGAGGTGAACTCCAGATCACAGAGAGTTTGCTAGTGTTCAAATGTCTGATATTTTATTTGCCTTTTAATGATCTTCAGTGTTGCAAATTATTCCAAATGCTCAATGTCTGTAACACCGTACTTCTAAATTATATAGCAGGACAAATATGTAGGGGATATTAAAAATAGGGTGTAAAGGGATTCAGTTTTTAGATCTGCCTTTCTGTGCACAGGATTTAAGCAAGTCAAATATACTTAGAGCCTATGTTTCTTAATTAGGAAGATGGGAGAACATGGAATTTCTCAGAGACTAGGGATTTCTGAATTGTTTAAAATAAAATTTTTTGAATAGTATGTTTTTAGCACTCTTTTTTTTAAAGCAGCTTTATTGAGATATACTTCTCATACCATATCATTCATTCATTTAATGAGTATAATAATTCCGTGTTTTTAGTATAGTCACCACAATTTAATTTTAGAACATTTTCTTGCTTAAAGCCCTGAACTGCCAGTAAAATGTTAAATTTCCATGGTGTCTTCCACATAAAGGCAGAAGATAGTCAAAGCTGTCAAGTATTTAGGGGATATATTAGTCTATTCTCACACTGCTATAAAGAAGTACCTGAGACCAGATAACGTATAAATAAAAGAAGTTTAATTGACTCATGATTCTGCAGGCTGTACAGGAAACATGGCTGAGGAGACCTCAGGAAACTTATAATCATGGTAGAAGGGGAAGCAGGCATGTCTTACATGGACAGAGCAGGAGGAAGAGAGAGAAGGGGGAGGTGCCACACACTTTTAAACCAGGTCTCATGAGAACTCACTGTTACAAGAACAGCAAGGGGGAAATCTGCCCCTATGATCTAATTACCTCCCAACAGGCCTTACCTCCAACATTGGGGATTACAGTTCAACATAAGACTTGCATGGGGACAGAAATCTAAAACATATCAGAGGGGAAGGAGGTAAACACATGGGAAAAGAGAAAAGCAGCAAAGCCTTCATAGAAAAGGAAGGTAGGTGAATGCTGGTATGTATTTGGGCAGGCTGACGACCTACTTAGCACAACTGTACATGCTGAGCATGGCTTTGAAGGAGGAGTCAGATACAAGTTGGCAGCATGGTGTGGGTAATTCCAAGAGAGACAAATGATGAGTGCCCAGTGGCTTGCAACTGGAAAAGATCAAGGTTTGAGACCGGCTGGGAGATAAGAAATTGCCTGCTTGGCTGAGACCACCTGAGCCAGAACATCATGGAGCACAAGGCAGTTAGGTTAGGGTCAGTTGGTAGACTTTCTAAAAAACACATGTAATTTAGCCCTGATGAGTTCAGCCAATGTATAAAGACTTAGTACCTTTGTGAAGTGACAACTGAAGTAAGAAATCAGGCAACCTTGGACAAAGCCAGTCTCAAAATTTGCCTAAATTTTAGTCCTCCCAGTTTTGAGTTCTGTTTTTATATGAGAATCGGCTTCCAGTTGATTCTTAAACTGTGTGTGATTTTTAAAATGTATTTTTTTCATGCTATATGTGAATACAGGTACTGGGTCTCTTTTGTGATCTTAATAATAACCTGATAAATTTTGCTATATTAGGGTTTTGGTTTTATAAGACATTTCATAATTTTATCTCAACTTGCCAAAAATTGAATTGATTATTGATTTTTCACCTGCACTGGGAGCCCTCTGGTTCTAAGTATCATTAATATTATTATCTTTACCTAGTCAGCCAGACTTGAAAACATCTGTCTCCATTAGAAAGAGAGGCAGAGAATCAATCTGCCATGTGAAACAAGAGGCTTTGTAAATAAAACTTTTACTATAGAGCATTTGAAATTTGATTTCTATATTTTTAAGTATCTTAAAGTGGTGTACATTTTTTAATTTTTAAGAAATTAGTTTGCACGTATTGAAAGTCATGTGGTTAGCTGACTTCTCAAAACATATTTGCATATTTTATTATTTTTACCTTTACCAAACTGACTCTTGTTGACTGGTGTTACTTTACCATTTATTAGTTGTGTTTGACTTTTGGGCAAATTAAGAGCTCTAATCTGGAGTGTTTCCTCATTTATAAACTTGAGGATAGTAATATGTACCTCTTAAAATGTTTGAGAAGATTACCTAGTACCGGGTGTCAGCACCACCCTCCATTCCCACATGGCAACCAACTACTGTCAACAGTGCAGTAGCTCACACATAACACAATCCGTTTTTATTAATGTCAAAATAAATCATCAAGATAGTGAATTAAGTAGGATTTGAAATTTGTTTTATATGCTTGTTAAACCAGAATTTTAAGAAAGTAATCTCCCCAGTATGATGATGTTTCATTTGCTTAGATTCTCTGAATTTTATATTGCTTTTCTTAAGGGGAGTTGAGGGCCCCTATGGATATAGTATCTAATGTATTTTTCCAATTATTTAGGAGTCCTCAGCAGGAACAGCCATTATTTTACAGATGGTAAGAAAGGCAGGTGTGTGAAGTGGATGGCTAAAGTGTTTCATGACGCAAGTCATAAAATGAATGTGGAAAAATAGAGTTGTAAAAAGAAAAAATGTTATTTATAATTATTTTGAGACTTTTACTTTAAATCATTTTCTTAAGCATCTTTCTTCAGATAAGTTAATCTACTCTTCCATAAGAATATTTGAGAATAAAACTGGGTGGCTAAAGGAGCTACTATACGTGATTTTCTACTAACTGGAAATAGCTATGGACAATTGCCTTTTATTTTGGTTCCCCAGCTTTAATAGTAGATTTCCTATTGCAGAAGTTGTTTTAAAGGATAAAAAATACTTTTAGCAGATTATGTGTTTAAGAAAAGGAACTTTTAGTATCTTTTAAAAATGCCGTATTTAGTTATTAAATAGTTGATTTATTTATATTTTTGCATTTAGAATACCTTTTCTATTTTCCTCCACTGAGATATCAATTTTGTTTTGGAATGGCTAACCCATTTGGTATTTCTGGTTTAAAAATGAGAATAAAAATTTGGTAATGTCGGCTTTTGGGGTTTGGCTGAGTTACAGCTGTTTTCTTATATTTTGCTTTGTGTGGGGGTGAATGCATGTGTGTGAGAGAATAAAAGGGCAGAGTTTAAAAGACTGCTCTCCTTGAAGGCAGAGGCTATCTTAATCATGATGTTCAGAGCACATGACTCAGGACCTAGAAGCCTCTGGGGTAAATATTTTTAGCTACAGCTCTTGTAGTCTAACATCAGGTTATTGAAAGAGACTCAGAGAAACACTACCAATATTATGAACTGACAGGATTGAAATGTGAATCTTGATGTATTCTTTTTGAAAAATAACCCTTTCATGATTGCTATGTGCAAAGCATAATGAAATGTGCTGTTGGAGGAAAGGAAGAGGGTAGTGGAAGTCTCAAAATGAATAAAAACAAGTTACTGCATAGAAACTTACTGTCAGCTATGGAATAAAGGGAATGAATGGATAGAAGAGTAAGGGTGATAAGCAGGTTACCTATATTTTAAACAGTTATTTCATGATGAGGAATATGCTATGTATGAAGGAAGGCCACCTATAGCTTAGGGTAAAAACATTTGGAAGTAACAGTCATTTCCCCACCAAAGTTCTCTCTCTTCTCTCATTTTGTCACTGATGTTTTAGCGTCTTTTGGCTGGCCCTTCTATTCATTTGCACTTTTCCTATGCTGCCAGTTTAAGATTTTTTGTTATAAGCATGTTATATGACTTTTTTTTTTTTTTTTTTTTTTTTTTTTTTTTTTTTTTTGTAGACACAAATAATGTACAAGTGGATAGAGCCCAAAATCTGCCGGGAGGATCTCACAGATGCTATTAGATTGCCCCCTTCTGGAGAGAAGAAGGATTGTCCACCTTGCAACCCTGGATTTTATAACAATGGATCATCTTCTTGCCATCCCTGTCCTCCCGGAACATTTTCAGATGGAACCAAAGGTAGGATATCAATTGGTCCAATAACTGGGCCTTTAGCAAAATGATCTTGTTGAACTACTGTGACCATTTTCTGAATTCTTTTTTTTTAATGGAAAGTGGTTACAGAATTTCTTTAGTTTTAGTAGACAAAAATTACAGTCAACTGTAATATTTTAGTTGCAGATAGATGGCTTGAATATAGCCATGTTGTATGCTTACTATCCAGAGCCTTTGAGAGAGAGCATAGAAAGGACTCTGAAGTCAAATTGACTTGGATTTGAATCTATATCCACCATGCTACCAACAGTGTGATTTATCCAAGTCGTTTAAACCTTTTGAAGCTCAATTTTCTTGTCTGTAGGATGGTGGATAATATCTGGCTCATCATCGAGAATGACATTTAAAAATGTCGTCTGTAGTACTTTTGCAGCAGGTATAAATGTTTGCAAAGTATTTTCTTTCCCTTCTCCTTTTTTTACTGATGTGATGATGCAAAGTGGCTACATTTAAAAATGGTTGGAAAAGACCCTTCTCTTTCAATTTTGCAGATGTCAATTTAAATCAGGCTTATTTATAAACCCAGCACTTTCCCAGCCCCTCAAGCCCTCAACTCCCAACCATTTCTCAACATAGTCAATATTTTGAATTTCAATTAGTCAGTTCATAAATGGTATTAATATTCTGTTAAGTTGAATAACCAATAGGAAGAGTGAAATCTTTCTTTATTCATAAGGTGGAGGAACTGATTCTAAGGTCACATTCAGGAGAACTTGAACTCGTCTCATAATTAGTCTTTTTATGGAGGGTGATTAAGTGTTAACGGCTACTCCCAGACATGAAGGAAAAAATTATTTTTAAAGATTTTGTTTCTGTCCTTTTCCTTTTACATTTTAGTCAAGTATATGTATATATGTATACTATATCTAGAATTTTGTTCTTTCCAGATTTCTTTTGAAAAGTTATTACATCCTGAGGGAACTGGTAGTCCAATATCTTTTTTTCCACTTCTCTCCCTGCTAATTGTAATGTAGTAGTGTTTGGATCAGAGAAAGAGGAAGTTTTCCAGTTGCAGTTTAATTTTAATTGTTGACCCTACTCGTCTCCTGTAGATTGTAGACCATGTCCAGCAGGAACGGAGCCTGCACTTGGCTTTGAATATAAATGGTGGAATGTCCTTCCTGGCAACATGAAAACTTCCTGCTTCAATGTTGGGAATTCAAAGTGTGACGGAATGAATGGTAAGTTCAAAATCAGCCTACTTGATCTATTTCAGCAATAGAGACATCATTCATTCTTGAACTCAGCTCTCTAAAACATGCCAAGTATGGGTATGAGGAACTTTAATCTTATCATTTGGCTACTTGCCCATCTTCTGGTTGTACCATAAAAATAGTAAATGTGGTGTCACAGCCAGATGATGTTCATACAAGAACAAACTATTAATTTTGCATTTTTTGGAGGTAATATTGAAGTAGATACTGAGGATCATTTTTTTATGGTATAAATGCCAGAATAGATTTACCAAGGAGGGGGATTAAATCTATGTTCTTTACCATTTTAAAGAGTAGCATGATGGGATTTCTGTCTTGATTAGTCTGGCTCAGTACTGTGCCCTGGTGAGGGGTTAACTGACTTCAAATTCCCCTTGCCTGTCAAGTCTATGATTGTATTTACAAAGTATATATGAATTCTACCTAATGACATTTTGAAAATGTGGCAGAGTTCTACAGGACAGTTGTTGAGTTGTATTTGTTCTTACCTTTTAAGTGCTTAGAGGGCTTGGAACTTACGTGTTCTGCAGTATGTGATGGTTGAATGAATGTATGTATTTTTAAACTTGATGCTAGGGATAGGTATTGTATATACCAGTCCTTTACACTAAAATGCATTTTACTTATCACCTCACTGGCATTTTTTATCTGCTTGCTTTTCTCTATATTATGTTTACTTATTGCAAACACACATGTGTGTGCTTTTTAACACATATGTTTTAAATCAATACCTATTCAAAAAAAGGCTTGAGTCATAGGAAATGAGGTGTATACATGAGCACAGAGATTGACAAATAATAGATCTTTGAATAATGTTAAACAGATGAGTGAAAGAGGAAAAGACAAAGCCTCAATCTATATATTAAATGTGAGATAATCTTCTTTATTGACCAATAATCCCACTTTAAAAAATTTGTCGAGGTCGGGTGCGGTGGCTCACACCTGTAATCCCAGCACTTTGGGAGGCCGAGGCTGGCGGATCATGAGGTCAGGAGATCGAGACCATCCTGGTGAACATGGTGAAACCCTGTCTCTACTAAAAATACAAAAAAAATAGCCAGGCATGGTGGTGGGCGCCTGTAATCCCAGCTATTCGGGAGGCTGAGGCAGGAGAATGGTGTGAACCCAGGAGGCAGAGCTTGCAGTGAGCAGAGATCGCGCCACTGCACTCTAGCCTGGGCGACAGAGCGAGACTCCGTCTCAAAAAAATAAATAAATAAAAATTGTCCTCCGGGAGAAGAAGAATAAGATATAATAGCTGTTACCTGATCATGAAGGTTTTTTTTTTTTTTTTTCCTAAAATGCCCTATAATTGAATTTTAAGTTGAGGAAATTAAGACCTATTGGAAAAGTAAGATTGGGAAGGCAAGGGCATCGAATAATTCTATAAAGTACTAATGTGTGTGTGTATGTGTGTGTGTGTATTCACTTACTAGTAAAGATTATCTGATACTTTAATTTGATCTTATAGAGACCTTACTCATAGCTTAAACTCTGGAAATAGTTGATTTACCCACTTGCTTACTCATTTACTGAGAGTCTATTTTAAAATTTTTCTCAGTTTTCAGTATTAACTGAAACCTATAAATCTGTGCAGTATTAGTGTGTGGTATTAGTGTGTAGTGTTGAAATAGTAAACAGTAACATAAAAACTCAAAGGTAATGTATATTTTGTGACTGGCTAGTGCAGTAGCCAACCTTGCGAGGAGCAGTACTCACAAGAACAAAGGTGAAATGGAGAGGCACAGGGGCAGCCTGTCTCCTGGGATAGTCACCTACCCAGGCATGGAGTTAAAGTGAGTGTGCTTTGACCAACTTGACTATATGATTTGGAGTGCTTTGAGATTCATGTAGTCTTGGTCTGATTTTCACACAGTTACAGAACAGGTATGTAGAAGTAAATCTTCATGTGGTAACATTTTGCCTAAGAGAAATTCAAAGTTGTAGACAAGTTACTTTTTATTCATGAAGATGTTCATTGGGCCTTATCTATAACAACAAAAATTGTAATAATTGAAATATCTGGAAATAGGATAATGTTTACAAAAGTTATATTATGCTAGTGGAATGCAATATTATGCAATCATTATGTGCAAGTTCTACAGAAAACAATTTGCAATGTTTCAGAAATTTAGAAGGTTCCTATTCTCCAAGCCAAAAATACAACTTATGGGGATTATACCAAGGAAACAGTGTGATGTAAAGAAAAATTATGCACAAAAATATTAATTTTAGAGTTATTTATAAGAGTGAAAAATAGGAGAAAACAAACTAAATTTTCAGTAATGGGATAGGGTTAAATATAATTATGATATAACTATATAACATTGTTAAGTTGTTAAAATTAGATGTACAAAGGATTTTTAGTGGTTTTCTAAAGATACATAATAGTTGTACATATTTTGGGGATACATGTGATATTTTGATATATGCATACAATATGGCATGATCACATAAGGATAATGGGATATTATCTCAAACATTGATCTTTTTAATGTTGGGGACATTCTAATTCTTCTAGCTGTTTTGAATAACACAAAAAATTACTACTAACTACACCCTACTGTATATTGAACACTAGATCTTATTTCTTGTATTTAACTGTATTTTTGTATCCATTAATGAACTGCTGTTTATCTCAATGGGGGAATATTTTTGATAGAATGATGATTAGAAAAATCAGAAGACAATGCTAAATGAAAGAAAACAGAAAATAAAGTAGATTATATGGTAAAATCTAAGGCATATATTTTAAAAGCATACACTAGAAAAATACTAAAAAGAATGTTAAAAGGCTATTCCTTGGAGATGGGAGTTTTATGTGAAGTATGAATTACTCTGTTTTTAAATTTGGTCTACTGTATTTAATATTCCTTATAGACACTCGTTGCTTTCAAAATCAGAATAGTAACACAGAATATTGATTTAAAAATATATTCATTTGACCCAATACCTCTTTTATTGGTATTCCTTTTTAGAAAAATATTGAAAATACAGAAAAGCTTTACAAAAAAATGTTTATTATAGTTTCTATTATATTACTTAAAGGTAAAAACAAACCAAATGGTTAAAATGGGTGTGTAATCCACAGTAGGTAAGTCCTGTAGTGGGAGGGAGTTGGTGAATTATGCAAATTAAATTTAGCTGAATAATAAAATATTATTTCAGTCATTAACATGTTTATGAGGTATTTATAAAAGTGCTTATGAAATAATGTTAATTTATAAAAGCATGATACAAAATTATCTATAATAAGAGCTCAGTGATGTAAAAACATGTATGCATTGAAATAAAGTGAAAAGAAACATCACAGCACATGGTGTTTTTTTCTAGGTAATGAAGTTATAAGTAATTTTAGGTTTCAACTTTTAAATTTTTCTTTAAAATTTAAAATTTTTGTGATAAATATAAGTATGATTTTTAAATACAAAATAATCTTAAAATATAAAACATATGTAGAAACATGGAAAATATGAGAGTCACTCTTATGGAAAAAGGAAAATATGAAATTGCATATGCCCTTATTGAACTGTGCATATGGACAAAGACTAGAAGGGAATGTATAAAAATTATAATAGCTGTTCGGGTGTTAGGTTAGCAGTAAACGTTTTTGAAATCAATATTCTGGTTGACACTGTTCCATATAGTTTTTATGCTTGAGAATGGATAAAATTAACAACTAGGGCACAGTAAAAGGCAGTATTTCCTGGGTTTTCTACTGACTTTGGTATGCCCTGGTTGGTATGAAAAAAAGTGTTAATTTTTATATTGATGACATGTCAAAATTATGATAATCTGTGTATACTGGGTTAAATAAAATATATTAAAATTTCGCTTCTTTCTTTTTACGTTATAAAATGTGGTCCTTAGAACATTTAAACTCACAGGTGAGGCTCACATATTTCTCACATTTGACAGCAATGGTCTATCACTTAAGGCACTTATATTGATACTAGCCTTCTGGTTTCCCTTTGAGGCCACTGTCCTCCTGCTTTTCTTGTCCAGTACATTACCATGCATGTGTCTTTCCACACACAGCTCTGCTGCCACGTTGGCAGTCTGGAGTTCCGAGTCAGGGGGTTCAGCGCAGTCAATTCTTTTATTTCTTCTCCTTGGTGTTTTTCCTGCTAAGGGTATCATCAGTGTTTTATTTCTTAGGGCTCCTACAACAGAGTGCCACACACTGGATGGCTTCAAATGACAGAAAAGTATTCTCTCAGAGTTCTAAAGGCCAGAAGTCTGAAATCAAGGTGTTGGCAGGGCTATGTTCTTTCTGAAGCCTTTAGGGAAATATCCCTTCTTGCCTTTTCTAGCTTCTGGTAGCCCCGGGAATTCCTTGACTTGTGAGATCATAACTTTAGTCTCTGCTTCCATCTTCACAGGGTCATCCTCCCTCTGGGTCTGTGTGTCCCTGTGTCTTCCTATGATCCTCTCCCTTTGTGTCTATGTCTGTGACCATATTTTCCTCCCCTCATAAGGACACCTGTCATTTTGGATTAAGGCCCATCCTAATAACCTCATCTTAACTTGATGATATGCATACAGTATTTATTTCCAAATAAGGTCTCATCTATGGGTATTGGTGGTGGGGATTTCAACATATCTTTTCTCAGGGACACAGTCAACCCATAACAACAACTGTTCTGTTTGGCCAAACCTGTGGCTGGAGTTGCCCCAAAAGTGGCTGGCAGGAGCGCTCCCAAAAGGGATTTCCCCAAACTGTCCTGAGACAGGGCCAGTTGGGATTTCAACAAAAGAAGCACTAAACACCACGATGATCAGTCCAAAGCATTGATTAGGGGAATTTACCTACAGAGGGGCCTGTAGCATACCTCACAATGGACAGTAAGACAAGGAATGTTCTACTGAGGTGTGTCTGGAATGAAGGGAGTCGGGTTGTAGAGTTTAGATGAGGGTTTGAGGAGTTTGGCTCAAGGCTAGGGCTAGTTTCTTTCAGTATTTTAGACAACAAACTAAACAGCTCTATCAGTGCCTGGGAACGTTCAAGGCCCTGGCTTGGGGTCAAGCCTTCAGGTAGTGGAGAGGACATGCAGCTGGCCAGGTCTCAAAGGGGTCAAAACACTCTGTTTCTCAAGACAGAGAAAAAAGTGGAGGACATTGGGGAACTCTCCAATAAGCAATATTCAAACATGGGAAATGTTTATTTCCTCCTGCGGGGGTATTAGTGCTCCAAACTTAGCTCTCTTTACCATCCTAGTACTGCCTTCTTTTCTTTGCCCTTCCCTATTCTATCCCTCCTCATGGCATTTCTGAACACTAGGAGTTGTTCTCAGAGAAACATTTCATAAAGTCCTCCCTTTCTTAATGTAGAATTGCTCCAAGTGGGAATATCCTTCTGCATTTTATCCGCATTGCAAGTTTGCAGTCTCTTTAAACCTAAGTGCCTCTCATATTGCTTACACTGCAGTCAAGGGCCTGTTGTCCCACCGGGTCAGACTGTTTTATGGCTATTCAACTCTTAGAATTCTATACCCGCTTAGCTCTCTTTTCAACCACAGTAGATAGCCAAACAATGGACATCTCTCTTATAAGTATGTATATTAGTACGTATTATTTTTAAGATTAGCTTGATTGATGTATAGTCAACATATCACCTCTGTATCAATTGTTGATTAAAACATTTCAAAAATCACCAAGTCAATCTAGCACTGAATCAGCCTCTTCCTTAGTTTCTTTCTTATACCTCTTACAGTAGCAGATACTGATATTTTCTTTTAGAGATGGAAATGCCAATGCTGAGGTACTGCCATTAATTAATAACCTTGCTTGATGGTATGTTGGAGAAGCCTCTCTTTTCCTCATTTTACTGTGGCTATTTCAGTTTATATTGATTGTTACTTTGCAGAAGACGGACCTCATAATGGTTCTCTGTGCACAGCTCAACAACTGTTGACAGTTGTGTGTGTCTGTCTCTCATGTTGTACTGACTCCTCAGTGAAGGTGGACTTTGTCTTACCTTTCTATCCCAGTGCATATCA
>NW_012105365.1:4823477-4825710 GCF_000951045.1 Mandrillus leucophaeus
ATCCAGAGTGGGGCTGGAGGTTCTGACAATGATTACCTGATCTTAAACTTGCATATCCCAGGATTTAAGTAAGGAAAACAATTCTAATTCTTTTCTATAAGAATCCTCACACCTGTTTCCCCACATAAATAAAGAAGTAGGGCTACTTTATGGAACAATATTGCAAAAATACTTAGTAAATAACAAGCTGTCACAGGGTAATGTATTGTATTGAAGAGTATCCGTAGAATTAGTGATTGAGAAACTATAAATGTTAGTTATGTATTACTTGGATAAAGCTGAAAAATTTAAACAATAGTGTGTCCAAATGCTACAATAACTTTGATTCTTGGATACTTAATGAAGAGGTCAGTCCAAGTTGTTTGCAGGAATATCTTGTGGTTTATTTATCTATTTTTTTCTCAGTTCTCTTGGTAAAATAGTATGTTAGAAATTTCTTAATCCCATTTCATTTTAGTTCCCCATGTTGAAATTACCCAGTAGTAGTCTTTTCCTTTAGGATGGATGGTATCATTTACAACAGGAGGTTCAAGCATATTACCATGGTTATGTGGACTCAATGTCTACGAAGGGTGTTGTCAGGTAGGATTAAGTGAGGAAGGAGTTTTGGGTGAGGGAAGTGGTAGATTAGAGGAAGAGAAGAGCATGGCTTTTTGTTTAATAAAAATAGTGGCTTAATTTTATTGTAAATTGTATTTAGAACATACTATGAATACTGCCATTTTAATCTGTCAAATAGACCACCAACATCTATGACTGGAGCCATGGGTTCTGAACTAGGAAGAATAACGTTTGTCTTTGAGACCCTCTGTTCAGCCGACTGTGTTTTGTACTTCATGGTGGTAAGTGGATGGGCAGCTTTCAGGGCAGATTTCTAAGCTTAGCATTCTCCTTCAAGTGTAAATTTATTTGTGGCAAGTTGGGATAATAAATCCTTTTTTGGTTTTTTTTGGATATTCTTAGCACCTTTCATAAACATTAAAAAATATCTAAAGTAATTAAGAATTGTGCAATGAAGTCCACAAATAACCTGTTTATTCCTCATGAGAAAGACTAAGTGAGGGAGCTTGGGTGACTGATAGAGGCCAGGGAATATTAATCTGGTAAAAAAAATTCCTTCATGAAAATGTCACCAGCAGAATGAAAATTCTCCCCTGATAACCATTCAGCTATTCAAACTATCTGGAAGGAAAACACATTGTACTAATAAGTCAGGGCAGAAAATAATGGAGATGTAGAACACTGAGAAGAAAGAGAGCATTTAGAAAAAAGACTTCACTATGCCATGTCATAATGTTGCCCGTTTCTTTTCTAGATGTCATACAAATCTCTACTCTTAGCTTGAGGAAAGTATCTAATTACTAAGACCTTATGTGAGAGTTAGAAGGTTGTTGGCTAAGAGTTTAACATTACAATTAAATAGTTACTTCACAGACCTGCTTTGTTTTTGTTTGTGTGTTTTTTTTTTTTCCAATGCCTTTTAGTAGCTAGTTAACAGTTTATTAACAATTTTCTCCGGGATATGCAAAATGTGAGGAGACTTAAACATTTATTTGTGATTAGTGATAGCTTAAATGAAGGCAGACTTTTTTTCTGAAAAAAAAAAAAAAATCGACTTTGTAGCAGTAAAAGATCATGAATAATCTTCAGTACAGCCATCTGTATCACAAATAACCCACAAGTCTTCAATTCTCCCAAGTCTGCCTCCTTATTTCTTTAGTTTGTTCTTCTTATACTCAGTGCCTTTGCTGAAATGCAGACTAATATTATTTCTTAACTGGAATATTCAGTAGTCTCCTATACATTCTTCTCATCTCTACTCTTTCATCTATACTGCTGTCAAAATTATCTTTTTTCTTTTTGGAGACGAAGTCTTACTCTGTCGCCCAGGCTGGAGTGCAGTGGTGTGATCTCGGCTCACTGCAACCTCTGCCTCCTGAGTTCAAGTGATTCTCCTGCCTCAGCCTCCTGAGTAGCTGGATTTACAGGCATGCACCATACGTCTAGCTAATTTTTGTATTTTTAGTAGAGATGAAGTTTCACCATGTTGGCCAGGCTGGTTTCAAATTCCTTACTTCAGGTCATCCACCCACTTCAGCCTCCCAAAGTTCTGGGATTACAGGCATGAGCGACTGCGCCCAGCCAAAATTATCCTTAACCAGAAAAACAACAGTAGAGGCTGGCGTGGTGGCTCACTTCTGTAATCCCAGCACTTTGGGAAGCTGAAGCAGGT
>NW_012105365.1:4827085-4828912 GCF_000951045.1 Mandrillus leucophaeus
CTGTGCGCTTCTAAAACCCTTTGAAAAATCCCTGTTTTAGTTATGTGAACTTATTTATGTTTTTGTCTCTCTTACTCAACCAGGCATCCCTGAGAGTAGGGATCTCATGATATTTATATTGTTGAATCAATCCTAGAGCTTTTAGCTTTTAGCAAAGTCTGCCATTTTTTTTTTTCCTTTGTGTGATTTGATCTTCTCACAGGACTTTTGGAGATCTCAAACTAAATAATATATAAAATGCTTTGAATATCACGTAGTGCTTCACAAATGTAAGGTGGTATTATGTACACTAATGCATTACATTTCGTTTATTATAACCCATAATGATGTTTAATGAAGCACTATCGATATATTATGAGCTGCTTTTTGGGAATGATGATTTCATTGTTTGGTTGCATGGGATTTCTATAATGTATGATGAGCATTTTCTGTTATTCCTGTCTGTGGTGTGAACTCAGGATGTGTCTCTTTAGAGCATATTTGATTACTTTATCACATGTTTGATTCCTATATTATCAAAGGATGAAAAACAAAGAGACTTGTCTTGAGCTCATGAAACCTTATTGCCAGCATCCCAGATAATTAATGGAAGCCCATTCAAATTCCTAAGTGATCTATCAGAATTTCTGCCAGGAAAATTAGAAAATTCAGGGTTTAGGCTTGGTTTTCTTTTTATGTAAATTAGATGTGTGTTACATTATCTGGTCACCTTATTAATATTTGCTTTCTAGTCATGTTGACGACAGCATATCAGTTGGAATATCACAAATTTTTGTGATTTTAATATTATCTTGAATTTAGTTAAATAAATAAGAAATAAAATATAAATTAAACCTTTTGGAAGTCAAGTATAAGCAAGAGAGGATTTCATGAACGTAAAATAACGTTCTGCTTAACATGCACTTGGATAAAGTAACCCTGAAACTTGAAAGTATAATTCAGGGGAACTTGGAATTCCTATGTAAGAGCTCCCTATCAGAATCTCTGAAGGAAAAAGATAAAAAATTGCAAGCCTTTCCATTCAATGATAATCTTAGAAGTTTATTGTAAGAAGTTTGAGGAGTTATGTTTCCTCTTCTAAGTATATATCCCAAGCCAGATCACACACATGAAACAAAAATAGACAATAAAAACAAAAAACCCCAACCCTTTAACATACTATGATTTGAGACCTCTTTCAAGTTACATGAACAATGTGGTTGATATATTGTGATTACTGAGTGAGTGAGGTGCTTGTGCAGACTTGAAGGTAAGTTTTAAGAGTTCTGGGATTACATGCTCTGTTTGTAAATAGTCGTAAGCTCTAATTGGTTTACTTTAAATATAAATACATTTGTAATATATACACAGGTATATTAATGTTGAGTTTGTGTTTTATTTGAATATATTTTTTTCCACTGTGTTTTAGGATATTAATAGAAAAAGTACGAATGTGGTAGAATCATGGGGTGGAACCAAAGAAAAACAAGCTTACACCCATATCATCTTCAAGAATGCAACTTTTACGTTTACATGGGCATTCCAGAGAACTAATCAGGGTCAAGATGTAAGTTCCAAGCACTTTTTTTTTCTTTAAATACACTAATGATGCCCCCTTGTGGAGATACATACAAAGTGATCACTCAAATTTGGAAGAAAAGACTGCTTCTTTAAAAATATAGAATGAATAATCTGGTTATGGAGTCAGTAGTATAAAAATGATAATTTTTTTATTTTTTGAGAGTAAGAATGTATGGAATAAAATAACAACATGTCTTTGAATTGTTCTTCACTCTGAACAAATATAGTTTTTGGAAACTTACGAGAAGGAAAATCTAATTTTGCAGT
>NW_012105365.1:4833947-4835903 GCF_000951045.1 Mandrillus leucophaeus
GTCAAGGGCCTGTTGTCCCACCGGGTCAGACTGTTTTATGGCTATTCAACTCTTAGAATTCTATACCCGCTTAGCTCTCTTTTCAACCACAGTAGATAGCCAAACAATGGACATCTCTCTTATAAGTATGTATATTAGTACGTATTATTTTTAAGATTAGCTTGATTGATGTATAGTCAACATATCACCTCTGTATCAATTGTTGATTAAAACATTTCAAAAATCACCAAGTCAATCTAGCACTGAATCAGCCTCTTCCTTAGTTTCTTTCTTATACCTCTTACAGTAGCAGATACTGATATTTTCTTTTAGAGATGGAAATGCCAATGCTGAGGTACTGCCATTAATTAATAACCTTGCTTGATGGTATGTTGGAGAAGCCTCTCTTTTCCTCATTTTACTGTGGCTATTTCAGTTTATATTGATTGTTACTTTGCAGAAGACGGACCTCATAATGGTTCTCTGTGCACAGCTCAACAACTGTTGACAGTTGTGTGTGTCTGTCTCTCATGTTGTACTGACTCCTCAGTGAAGGTGGACTTTGTCTTACCTTTCTATCCCAGTGCATATCACAGTTCTTGGCACTCAGTAAATGCTAGCTGAATAAATAAGTGAATGAATGCAGAACAGGGGTTAAATTAGGGAACAATACAACAAACTATAAGAATGAACCTCAGGTCCCAAATCTTTTCTATTAAGTAATTTGAAGTTTCTGTTGCACATTTGTTGCCTGAAGACTAGGGTTGTTAGTCTCAATATATTGGATTACATAGAGACCATCTATTTTAGTTAAAATACAAATCATGCTTCATTGAGAAAACTGTTGTTATCCCATTAAGTATCTTTTATTCAAAATGATGTGTCACTTGGTTCCTCTTGGAACATCTACCTCGGCATGAAATTTGCAACTGTGATTAAAAATAGGGAATTCATTTGTAGCATTTCTAACTTTGAATGGAAACACTAATGCTTCTTCTTACTTTTACCTTATTTAAATGGATTGTTGGAAATCATTCATGGAATTTTTATTAATAAAATAACTTTTATTACTTCTAGGTTGGGAGGTGGCTGGAGATCATATCCAGAGTGGGGCTGGAGGTTCTGACAATGATTACCTGATCTTAAACTTGCATATCCCAGGATTTAAGTAAGGAAAACAATTCTAATTCTTTTCTATAAGAATCCTCACACCTGTTTCCCCACATAAATAAAGAAGTAGGGCTACTTTATGGAACAATATTGCAAAAATACTTAGTAAATAACAAGCTGTCACAGGGTAATGTATTGTATTGAAGAGTATCCGTAGAATTAGTGATTGAGAAACTATAAATGTTAGTTATGTATTACTTGGATAAAGCTGAAAAATTTAAACAATAGTGTGTCCAAATGCTACAATAACTTTGATTCTTGGATACTTAATGAAGAGGTCAGTCCAAGTTGTTTGCAGGAATATCTTGTGGTTTATTTATCTATTTTTTTCTCAGTTCTCTTGGTAAAATAGTATGTTAGAAATTTCTTAATCCCATTTCATTTTAGTTCCCCATGTTGAAATTACCCAGTAGTAGTCTTTTCCTTTAGGATGGATGGTATCATTTACAACAGGAGGTTCAAGCATATTACCATGGTTATGTGGACTCAATGTCTACGAAGGGTGTTGTCAGGTAGGATTAAGTGAGGAAGGAGTTTTGGGTGAGGGAAGTGGTAGATTAGAGGAAGAGAAGAGCATGGCTTTTTGTTTAATAAAAATAGTGGCTTAATTTTATTGTAAATTGTATTTAGAACATACTATGAATACTGCCATTTTAATCTGTCAAATAGACCACCAACATCTATGACTGGAGCCATGGGTTCTGAACTAGGAAGAATAACGTTTGTCTTTGAGACCCTCTGTTCAGCCGACTGTGTTTTGTACTTCATGGTGGTAAGTGGATGGGCAGCTTTCAGGGCAGATTTCTA
>NW_012105365.1:4839345-4858646 GCF_000951045.1 Mandrillus leucophaeus
AGCTACTTGGGAGGCTGAGGTGGGAGGATCACCTGAGCCCGGGAGGTCGAGGCTGCAGTTAGTCATGATCATGCCACTACACTGCAGCCTGAGCAACAGTCCCCATCTCTAAAACGAAACAAAACAAAGAAAACCCCCCAAAATTGAACAGTAGAGGCATGAAGAACAAAGCTATCCCTTCCCTTGGTGCTTTTTATGGCCTATAGCAATTATTCTCAAAGTGTGGCCCCTGGACCAGCACCACCTGGGTCCCCTTGGAAATTGTTAGAAATGCATGTTTCTGGGTCTCAGCTTAGTCTTACTGAATGAGAAACTCTATGGTCGCAGCAATCTGTATTTTAGCAAGCATTGAGGGTGGTTCTGAAATACTTTAGAGTTTGAGAACCAACGGCCTCTGAATACACTTCAAATTCTGTAACATGGTGTTTCTATGGCTCTTTGTATTCTTTCCCCAGCCTCTGTTTCCAAACCTGCTTTTATGACTCACCTTTCTTTAGTCACCTGAATTTGTTGGTGTTAGTGGAACACTCTGTACTTTTTCATTCCCTATGTGTTAACACTCTAAGCTAGAATGACATTCTTCCTTTTGCTGTTTTGTCTGGTGAACTCCCAATCATACTTCAGTGGCAGCTCAGACTTCACCTTTTCTCAGAAGCTCTCTCTTACTCCTTTCAGTCAAGTTAGCCACTCTCTCCTGTGTGCTTCTAAAACCCTTTGAAAAATCCCTGTTTTAGTTATGTGAACTTATTTATGTTTTTGTCTCTCTTACTCAACCAGGCATCCCTGAGAGTAGGGATCTCATGATATTTATATTGTTGAATCAATCCTAGAGCTTTTAGCTTTTAGCAAAGTCTGCCATTTTTTTTTTCCTTTGTGTGATTTGATCTTCTCACAGGACTTTTGGAGATCTCAAACTAAATAATATATAAAATGCTTTGAATATCACGTAGTGCTTCACAAATGTAAGGTGGTATTATGTACACTAATGCATTACATTTCGTTTATTATAACCCATAATGATGTTTAATGAAGCACTATCGATATATTATGAGCTGCTTTTTGGGAATGATGATTTCATTGTTTGGTTGCATGGGATTTCTATAATGTATGATGAGCATTTTCTGTTATTCCTGTCTGTGGTGTGAACTCAGGATGTGTCTCTTTAGAGCATATTTGATTACTTTATCACATGTTTGATTCCTATATTATCAAAGGATGAAAAACAAAGAGACTTGTCTTGAGTTCATGAAACCTTATTGCCAGCATCCCAGATAATTAATGGAAGCCCATTCAAATTCCTAAGTGATCTGTCAGAATTTCTGCCAGGAAAATTAGAAAATTCAGGGTTTAGGCTTGGTTTTCTTTTTATGTAAATTAGATGTGTGTTACATTATCTGGTCACCTTATTAATATTTGCTTTCTAGTCATGTTGACGACAGCATATCAGTTGGAATATCACAAATTTTTGTGATTTTAATATTATCTTGAATTTAGTTAAATAAATAAGAAATAAAATATAAATTAAACCTTTTGGAAGTCAAGTATAAGCAAGAGAGGATTTCATGAACGTAAAATAACGTTCTGCTTAACATGCACTTGGATAAAGTAACCCTGAAACTTGAAAGTATAATTCAGGGGAACTTGGAATTCCTATGTAAGAGCTCCCTATCAGAATCTCTGAAGGAAAAAGATAAAAAATTGCAAGCCTTTCCATTCAATGATAATCTTAGAAGTTTATTGTAAGAAGTTTGAGGAGTTATGTTTCCTCTTCTAAGTATATATCCCAAGCCAGATCACACACATGAAACAAAAATAGACAATAAAAACAAAAAACCCCAACCCTTTAACATACTATGATTTGAGACCTCTTTCAAGTTACATGAGCAATGTGGTTGATATATTGTGATTACTGAGTGAGTGAGGTGCTTGTGCAGACTTGAAGGTAAGTTTTAAGAGTTCTGGGATTACATGCTCTGTTTGTAAATAGTCGTAAACTCTAATTGGTTTACTTTAAATATAAATACATTTGTAATATATACACAGGTATATTAATGTTGAGTTTGTGTTTTATTTGAATATATTTTTTTCCACTGTGTTTTAGGATATTAATAGAAAAAGTACGAATGTGGTAGAATCATGGGGTGGAACCAAAGAAAAACAAGCTTACACCCATATCATCTTCAAGAATGCAACTTTTACGTTTACATGGGCATTCCAGAGAACTAATCAGGGTCAAGATGTAAGTTCCAAGCACTTTTTTTTTCTTTAAATACACTAATGATGCCCCCTTGTGGAGATACATACAAAGTGATCACTCAAATTTGGAAGAAAAGACTGCTTCTTTAAAAATATAGAATGAATAATCTGGTTATGGAGTCAGTAGTATAAAAATGATAATTTTTTTATTTTTTGAGAGTAAGAATGTATGGAATAAAATAACAACATGTCTTTGAATTGTTCTTCACTCTGAACAAATATAGTTTTTGGAAACTTACGAGAAGGAAAATCTAATTTTGCAGTTCTCTAAAAATAGCTTGTTTTTAAAGCTTTCTGAGGCTTTGTGAAGATGGGCAACTTTCTTCCTCTTCATCTGAGTCATCTGATGTTTATCTAAGAGCCATTAACTAGTGTTTTTTTATTTTTTCATTACAGTAATATTTCCTTTACAGCCTGGAGAATGTGTATGTACACACTATTGAGCTAACACACAGAATCATTTCCTTTATTTTATTTTCCCTGCCAGAATAGACCTATTCCTCCCCTAAGTATATTCCATTGTACCGTATGTTTCAATAGTAGCAGGACTTATTTTGTGGATCTCCATAGATGTAACCTTCCCAAGGTGAGAACAAGATAAACCACTTGTTCAAAAGTGGCCGTAATGCTATGGTGGCAAATGTATGGCTTTTTCTCTTCTTCTCTTCAGGCTTTCAGTGGGGAACAAATTCCCCAGATTGTACTTGACTCTAGTTATTCCTTATGAATGTTAAGGTTACCGTCCTGTGGGGCATGAACCTTTCCTTGCCTTCAATTTATCTTTGTCCCAGACAAAAAGCATTAAGTAGTCTGGGGTAACACTGCTCTGTACTGATAGAGTGATGCCCACTGCTTAATTAAAGCCAGACCTTAAAGTGACCCAGTGTTACAAGAAGGAAAATCATAATAAGACCCAGGTTTTTGCTCTCTAGTTCACATCTTTTCTTATGTTGATTAGGGAAAGGACTGGAGAAGGGAAGGAAGACTCAGTCAAATTGTGTGATTGCATTGATTTAACACAGTTAATGTTTGTGTGTGACTAGAGGTCCTAGTCTTCCAAGATTTTCTAATCCCCATTCCAAGGCATTTCTACCCTGCCACACTTTCAACATCCTATTGTATCATTTGATTTAGGCTAAGATGTGAATAAACAATGTTGGGATATAAAAAACTGTTCCTGTCTTTAAACTATACTAGTTCTTCTGGATATGAGGTCTATAATTGCATCCTAATTTCTACCAATTGTGACAGATCTCACAGTAATTGTGACAAAACTCCTGGAACTCTATTATTGTGGAAATTAGTTTCTGGTGTCAAGATTTAAGATTTTCAAAAAGAAGAACCAAATAGCAGTGATATTAATCTATTGTCAATTACAAACTATTAGGCTGGAACACTCTATTTAGTTATTTTGATGATATCAACATAAGACATAATCTGGTTGTACAACTAAGCCCCAAGGCAGAAGTCGTTACTTTCTGCTCTTTTTTTAGAATAGACGATTCATCAATGACATGGTGAAGATTTATTCTATCACAGCCACTAATGCAGTTGATGGGGTGGCGTCCTCATGCCGTGCCTGTGCCCTCGGTTCTGAACAGTCGGGTTCATCGTGTGTCCCCTGCCCTCCAGGCCACTACATTGAGAAAGAAACCAACCAGTGCAAGGAATGTCCACCTGACACCTACCTGTCCATACATCAGGTCTATGGCAAAGAGGCTTGTATTCCATGTGGGCCTGGGAGTAAAAGCAATCAGGTAAGTGGGTCTGCATTTCAGGTATCCGCATGAAAGCACATTTTAATAGAGAAATTCAAGGGTTCTCCTTAACGTTTCTTTGGGAGCTATGAGGTTGCTATTTATTCTGAAATAAGACTTTCAATTTACCGTTTCTCTTTTCTCCCTTCTTGCATTTATTAAACACTTACTGTATGTCATGAAAGTACTAGTTACTGGTGACACAAAATATTAAAAGCTCCCAAATAAGAATGCTTTTCCAAAATATTAAAACTGATTTCTTGTGTATTGTTTAGGTACAGCAAATAAACTACCTATCTGTAGGCTGGCTGTCGCAGTCATCTGGGAACAGCTAGTGTTTCTTACAATTTTTAATGGCAAAGATTGATGCCATATTATGAGTGAAGGACAAAGCAGTTTTACTGTCTGTTTAAATTTACATAACAGAATTTTGGCTATTTCTTACTATTGTTCTTCACTCTGAAGAAATAAGTTTCTACGAGGAACAAACCTGAGGATAACTTTACTCTGTCTTTAAAAGATTCTGAATTTTCTGAACTCTGGCTAGAAAAATCTAGTTAGAGTTTAGAAATTCTTGATATTAGTGTGGTAAAGTATATTATAGCTAAGATTAAATTACTGGAATAGTTTTTACACCTAGAACTTTTTTCAAACACATTTTAGTAGCAGCTAATATTTTCTTTCCTGCTATATCGTTTCTTTATCTTTAATCAAAGGACCATTCGGTTTGCTATAGTGACTGCTTTTTCTACCATGAAAAAGAAAATCAGAGTTTGCACTATGACTTTAGCAACCTCAGCAGTGTGGGCTCATTAATGAATGGCCCCAGCTTCACCTCCAAAGGAACAAAATACTTCCATTTCTTCAATATCAGTTTGTGTGGGCATGAGGTGAGTTCTGGCTGTCAAGGTGAGATGGACCTATATTTCAGCTCTGATCGAGTTGATATTTTCTGTGTTAATGGACCCGTGAATTCTCTATGGATATCAACCAAGTATCAGAAACTGAAGTTTGATTGCTTAGATCCTCTATTGCCTCCTAGAATATTGGCAGATTTCTCCACCAGGGGCAACCTTGTCTGGTTCTCAGTGTATCAAATCACTTACGCAGTCAGTTGAAACCTGAAGCTTGGAGCTATGGTGTAAGTGCTTTGAGGACGTTTCGTTTTCATAAAAATGGGTCAGGGTTGTCAATCTTACCTCTTTTTTAGGCAGGAAGTTATTTGAGAAAGTGGTACTTGTTTATGTTGTCAATTTTGTGTTTTAAAAAGAAAAAGACTTTCTTTTTTTTTATTATTATTATACTTTAAGTTCTAGGGTACATGTGCATAACGTGCAGGTTTGTTACATATGTATACTTGTGCCATGTTGGTGTGCTGCACCCATCAACTCGTCAGCACCCATCAACTCGTCATTTACATCAGGTGTAACTCCCAATGCAATCCGTCCCCCCTCCCCCCTCCCCATAATAGGCCCCGGTGTGTGATGTTCCCCTTCCCGAGTCCAAGTGATGTCATTGTTCAGTTCCCACCTATGAGTG
The DNA here is from genome assembly GCF_000951045.1 of Mandrillus leucophaeus. NCBI lineage: Eukaryota > Metazoa > Chordata > Mammalia > Primates > Cercopithecidae > Mandrillus > Mandrillus leucophaeus. The sequence continues at coordinate 4,844,898 of NW_012105365.1, forward strand.
AGAACATGCAGTGTTTGGTTTTCTGTTCTTGCGATAGTTTGCTGAGAATGATGGTTTCCAGCTGCATCCATGTCCCTACAAAGGACACAAACTCATCCTTTTTTTATGGCTGCATAGTATTCCATGGTGTGTATGTGCCACATTTTCTTAATCCAGTCTGTCACTGATGGACATTTGGGTTGATTCCAAGTCTTTGCTATTGTGAATAGTGCTGCAATGAACATACATGTGCATGTGTCTTTATAGCAGCATGATTTATAATCCTTTGGGTATATACCCAGTAATGGGATGGCTGGGTCATATGGTACTTCTAGTTCTAGATCATTTAACCGTAGAAGAAAACCTAGGTAATACCATTCAGGACATAGGCATGGGCAAGGACTTCATGACTAAAACACCAAAAGCAATGGCAACAAAAGCCAAAATTGACAAATGGGATCTAATTAAACTAAAGAGCTTCTGCACAGCAAAAGAAACTACCATCAGAGTGAACAGGCAACCTACAGAATGGGAGAAAATTTTTGCAATCTACTTATCTGACAAAGGGCTAATATCCAGAACCTACAAAGAACACAAACAAATTTACAAGAAAAAAACAAACAACCCCATCAAAAAGTGGGCAAGGGATATGAACAGACATTTCTCAAAAGAAGACATGCATACAGCCAACAGACACATGAAAAAATGCTCATCATCACTGGCCATCAGAGAAATGCAAATCAAAACCACAATGAGATACCATCTCACACCAGTTAGAATGGCAATCATTAAAAAGTCAGGAAACAACAGGTGCTGGAGAGGATGTGGAGAAATAGGAACACTTTTACACTGTTGGTGGGATTGTAAACTAGTTCAACCATTATGGAAAGAAACAGACTTTCAAGAGGAAGTTTGTTCAAAATAAAAAGGAGACATGCAGGGCCAAATATCAGTTGATAATGTAGGCTTAAATCATACAAATGGATTTTATTTTCTGTGAGAAGAAGAGGAATCTTAATTGATACTGGCAATGGTGAGAGGTTACAGGACCATAATGTCCAATATTTTAATGGACATATGAGGTTAGGGCATGCAGAGTAGAAACAGAATAAGACATTTCCTCCATGTCACTTCCCATATTAACTCCTATATTTTCAATTGTCTTCATTATGAGATACTGTGCAAAGCTTTGCACAAAGGAAACAAAAAGAGATCTGATGACCATAGAGGTTTTCAAACAAAAAGATCCATAACATTTTACGTGGTATGACAGTTGTCCTGTTTTGATTTTACCTGGGGTGATCCAAGACACTCAGTAGATTAGTTACTCAGTTCACTCAATAAATATAAATACCTGTTATGTGCCAGATAGTGTGGGAAGCAGTGAATAAGATTAATTCCATTATCTATCATACTTCTATCACAATCTTATCCTACATTAGCACTACCTTTTTTTCTACCTTCTCTTCTCTTCCCCTTTGGCTTCTATCTCTTTCTTTCCTTTCTATTCTTTTTTTTTTTTTTCTTTTAGCTTCCACTATTTTCCTTTTTCTTTCCTAAGTACCTTTTCTTTGCTCTTTTTCATTATTTGTTATTGGCTTCAACATTTTAATTTAAGCCTAGTAAAAAAATATATAGTGGTGAGAAGGCCTATTGTTGTGAGAAGGCCTGGTAGCGGGAGAAAAATGTATGGGTTAGATGTGCTAGCTGCATTAAGAAAGAGAATATATTTTTCTTTTTACACATCTGTGTACACTCTATATCTAACACCAGTGAAATGGTTTTCCTATTTTTACATTTACTTTGTAGAAATTATGGAGCAAGCTATAGTCCTTTGCAGTGGGACTATAGTATATTTAAACAATTTTTCCATTTTTATAAGTTATATCTTCAATTATTTTCTAAATTATTAGAAAACCAAATCTCTGTATTCCCTTTAACTTGTATGGTTGAACAGATACACATCATTGAATCTAAGAGTAGGTGAATAAAGACACTTGTAGTGACCAACTATTTAGAATTCAGGTGTTTTTCTAGAATTTTGCTGCAGTACGACTTGCTTTCTTCTTTAGCCTTCACATTACCTTTCTGCTACACATAGGATCATAAAGGAAAAGGAAGACCAACTCTTTTTCTTTGGCATTAAAGCTTTAAACGGCAGTTTGCTGGTCTCTTTGCATGCATTGTTATTCTAGGAATTGAACATTTCATAGATTACTTGTATTTTCTTAAGCTTGATGACTTTCATTTATTACAAATGATGCTTATAGTGGGAAGAGCAGTATAGTCTTGAATTACTGTATTTGTTATAACTTCAGACTCTGAACTTTGGTTGAATATTGGACTTTCCTTGAGAGCTTTGAAAAAGTACTGGTGGATGGCTAAGCCTCACACCCGATCAACTAAATCAGAATCCTTGCAGTGAGGAGAGAGCCACTGCTGTTCTAGGGTCACTAGCTAGTTGGGACTAAGTTTAGAGATTGACATCCAATAAAAACTTTCTTTTATGACTTTATTTTCCTAGGGGAAGAAGATGGCTCTCTGTACCAACAATATAACAGACTTTACAGTAAAAGAAATAGTGGCAGGGTCAGATGATTACACAAATTTGGTAGGGGCATTTGTATGCCAGTCAACAATTATTCCTTCTGAAAGTAAGGGTTTCCGAGCAGCCTTGTCATCACAATCCATCATTCTGGCAGATACATTCTTAGGTAAGCTTCCTTTGGTTCATATATGCATGCATACATTTATTCTTAAATTATGCTGTGGATAACTTGTCATTGTATTGGTGTTTGCAAAAGATGATTAAGGCCCCCACAGGTAATTTTACATTATCACTTTGTAAGATGGTGAAAAAACTCCTACTAGTGGGGACTATTGAATAGTCTCTGAGAAGCTTCTGCATTTATGTGTTAATTCATATATAAGTATGACATTTTCTGAGGGTCTGTGCCTGGCATCAGATTTTCTAGACCAATTTTAAAAACCAAAACTAAAAACAAAGTAAGAATAGTAAACAAACACAATCTACACCTAAATCATTTATATGCCACCAGTTTCCATCATCTTTTCTCATACCAAAAGTAAGCAGGTGACAAACAGCAAAGGTGCTGAGTTTCATTCCTCATGTTCCCTTTTTGGCTCTGTAGTCCTGGAAGCCATAGGAAAGTTTCAAGAAGAATCTAGCTCTCTAATGAGTGACTCCTAGGGATCAAATTTATTATGATCTCTACAGTGGGGGTTAGGATTCTGTGGTTTTAACAAGCTTCATAGGTGATTCGGATGTGTGGCCAGATGTGAGAACCTTGCTGTAGTATAGACTCCAGAGGAATTTAGCATTGACTTTCAGCACCAAGGTCAGTTCCTGGGGGCGGTGGGGGTTGCTCAGAGTGGGAACTCTGAAGCAAAGTTTGCTCTTATTGCTTGTGTTTTGGCTCTGTTATTTTGCTTACAAGAGGCAGGGGGGAAAAAAAGCCTTAGTTTTCTGCTTACTAGATTAAGCAAATTTCAGAGTTATTTTCTGGAAATTATTAGGGCACAAAATTTTTTGCTTTTTCAAATATATCTGTATTGAATATGAGTAAAAAGCTGTATTAGCAAAGCAGCCCAATTCATTCGATAAAAGTCACTGGAGAATGAAAATTTTAAAGGACTTTTGAAATGTTAGAGAACTGAAAAGAACTTCATAGATTATCGAATTACTGCTTGCATTAGATTCAGGCAACAAGACCCGGGGAAGTGAAAAGACTTAAGCAAAATTATAAAGCTAGGGAGTAGAATCTTATCTCTTTCATTCTGGAGACTTTGGAAAATTTCTTATTTTTACCATGAATGCATTAATATAATACAGCATTTCTGTAAATACTGTAAAATGACAGTCACTAAAGCTATTTTCTATTCAAATCTACAGAGACCAAATAAAACCAATTTTCCATATTGCTTAATAGCTTCTTTCTAAATATCATCTAGGAGTTACAGTTGAAACCACATTGCAAAATATTAATATAAAAGAAGATATGTTCCCAGTTCCACCAAGCCAAATACCAGATGTGCATTTCTTTTATAAGTAAGTGAAGATGCTGTTTCCCTTGACTATATTTTAATCAAAAGAAACTAGTATATACGGAACACCAATACTCACATATTTATAATTGTGTGTATGTAATCATATACCAGATGTGAGTTCCTGTGGCAGAGAAGATTGATTATGTCACCTGAGGGTTCCTAGAATGTAGCTTATACTTAATAACTAGTAACTGGTTCTTAAATGAAATATAGTAAAAAGTAGGAAACATGGAATATTTTGAAAGCCTTATATAGTTTCGTGTGTGTGTGTGTGTGTGTGTGTGTATTCAATAAAGAGACTATTTCACTGTCTAGGCAATAATTATTTATAATTCACATATCAAAGCATCAGCGTAAGTAGATATGGTCCTTTTTTCCTTAAGAATATTTTTGATTATAATATTTATTAAAATGATAATATCTTTACTAAATACTTTGATGATAACATCACCTGGGAAAGTAGTCAACTTTTCATAGGCAATGAAAGTAAATGAGGTGAAATTGTATTAAAATTGTAAATTAGTGAATTTTAATACATTTTTCTTTTTCATTTGTTCATGAAGGCTGAGAGCAATTATTCACATATTTTTGTCTTTATAATCTGTATTATATCTGTTTTCTAAAAATATTATTTGGCTTACAATAGGTCTTCTACAACGACAACATCTTGTATTAATGGCCGATCAACTGCTGTGAAAATGAGGTGTAATCCTACTAAATCTGGAGCAGGAGTGATTTCAGTCCCCAGGTATCCTTATTTCCATATGATTTGTGTTAACTATGAGGAAGAAAAACTCTCCAGAACATTACAATTTTAAAACACATTATCTATGAACATAAAGCAGAAAGAAAACAGAAGAATCTGTAGTTTTGTTTTTTTTTATAGGGATGTGCTGAGTGTCTATTAAGAGGAATAGGTCCTTGTACAATCTAAATACTTCCTAGCCTCTTGTATGACATACTCTTGTCCTGTTTGCATACGGTGTCTAATTTTTTTGAAAATTATTTAAGCAATATAAAATTAATTATTCTGCTTGTGTCCCTGTATTTATTTTATTGTTTAGCCTCGATTTCCTTGAGAGCTGGATTAGTAGCTTTCCTGATTTTGGTACTAGATCAACAATTAACTAGCTGGGTGATCAAGTAATCTGACCTCTGAGTCATAGCTTTTTTTTCTGGAAGGGGATGGGGCCCAGGATAGATAATTTGTATTATCGATTTCTAACTCTTCAGTTTATTGATTAATGGTGGCAGAATTACCAAGTTAAGTCTGACTTATAGAATGTGGTTCATTTAACACAGATTAGCATTAAGGCAATAGCCCTCTATAGTCAAGATCTGAATAATGCAGTTCACCTTGGATGGGAACACAAGAAGAAAACAATTTATAGACTCAGAATTGTCAACTTAAATACAGACTGCTTTAATGGCATGAGTGACACTTGAATGCCTCCTGATTTTTTTCAGATATTCACTTTTCAGTATGAAGATTATTTATTTTTTTATATTTTATTTTTAACATTATTATTATTTTTTAATTTTTTTTTGTAGAGATGGGAATCTCCCTACATTGCCCGGGCTGGTCTCAAACTCCTAGCCTCAAGCGATTCTCTCTTCTCAGCCTCCCAAGCTGGGTTGGGATTACAGGTGTGAGTCGTTGCACCCAGCCAGATTATTTATTTCTAATCTTGGCTGAGTTAAGATACCTTTGGATCATAGCTTGATTTGCAGATATTTTTCCTCTATCAAACTAGCAAAAGTATATGTTTTTAAAAAGAAAATGATCGTGTTAATTTTGATTTTGATAGTTTCACAGTAACCCTTGGGAGATTTTAACCTGTCCTGATTATGTCACATCAGGATTGGAAATCAGTGGTGTAAGCATTGCTTCAAATACTTGTGTATCCTAAAAATACTTACAGGGGTAACACAGTATTTTGGGCTTATTTTTGGGCATAAAGGCACACTGACATTCTCTTTCACCAACTGCCGTGTTTCCACTTCTTGTAGATCTGTGAATTAATTATTCTTTTCACCTGCTCAAGGTGAGAGACCGATGCAGCAAGAGTAGTACCTAATAATAATAAAAGGGCATCCTGTGGTGGAGGATCCCTCTCCCAGCCTCCAAACTATAACAAAGGCAGAAAACCACCGTCCAAGAAAAGATGTGGTCAGAGATTCTCGCAATAAAAGCGTGTGTTTTTCATCATTCTCTGATATGCCACCATACAGTTCTGAGTTCAGGTGCTTAATCTATTTACTATAGCACATCTGGGGGTCATTTTATGACCCTGACAATTAACTTCTAGTCTCTAGGAGTTTACTTGAATAGCTTCCAAAGCCTCCTCTAGGCCTCTAACTCAGGTAGATGATGTTAATGAAGACTAGGTCTGTCCTTTAGGAAACACGTCACTCTCTCTCTCGTAAGGTGTGTTCTGATGCTTTCATTGTGATAAGGAAAATAGTCTCCTGGAGTTAAGTGATGGCATGCAGAAACTGAATTTTTCCTATGAGGAGAGGAAAACTTGTTTCTCCTTTGACCTCTAGGAATCTGCCACTCAGGGAAGTAAATGATCTTTCCCAGGGTTTATCAAGATCACCTGCGGCAGAATACCCTGGGATATCTATTGTAAACATTAATTTCTGGGCTGTCTCTAAAAATATAGAATCTTAGATGCTGAGCACAGGAACATTTTTAAAAACCACAAGGCAATTCTGATGCCTACTGAAATTTGAGAACCAGATATTTTCCTAACTCGCATTTTGGAATTTTTTTTGTTTGTTTTTTGAGACAGATTCTCAAAATGTATTCCAAATTTTAGTTTTGTGAAAAGCTAATTTAAAATGTGACAGTCTAAAGGGTGTAGTCCTTCACCCATGTTTGATAAATCTTCATTTAGAGTTGTGATGCGCACTGAAGTGTGCTGACCATTGCTTCAGGGAGCTGCTTCAACACTACAGCCTAAACGTGCCGACCTTTATTTATTTCTTGAATCAATTTCCCATCAGGGCACAAGAGGGAGCTCGGAGATCAGAACACGAGAAACAGCAACTTTCCTGAAATTATTAGTTTTTTTTTGTTTTTCCCCTTTCTTTTAGTGGTGGGATTGAATAACTCTTTCCTACTAACAGGAGAAAAAAAAAAAAAAAGTCAACATAGCCCAGTTTCTCAGGCTGCTTTTTAAGAGAACTTCTTTTCTTTCTTTTCTCTCTCTCTTTCTTTCATTCATTCTTTCTTTTTTTTTCTTTTTTCTTTCTTTTTTTTTTTTCAGCTTTAAGATCTCCAGAGTGGAGGGAGGGAGATGCTAACCAGACGCTTGCCTTGAGAAGCTTCATATGCTGACCAAAAAGTCTCAGAAGGAGACTTTGGTAGTGCAGAAGGAATGCCACTCTCAGGAATTCTCATTGCTTGGCCAAGAATCTTGGCAAGCCAGGCAAAAGTTTCCTTTAGCAGGAGCAATGTTGGTTGGGGTCTATATCTTGGTGTCCTGGGAAAATGTCTTAAGATCCCCAGATCTGGGAAAGTGAGAAAGTCTTAATAGAAAGTGAAATGGGCAAGAGAGAAAAGGGGAAATGTGTGTTCTTTGTGTATCACCTGAGAAATTAGAGGGAGCAGCAAATTATCTGGGCTGCCTTCTCATCTGCAGCTGGAAACACCAGCCTGTCTATTTGGTCTGGCAAATGTAGTTGACTTCTAATTCCATCAAGTGTCTGGAGGGTATGAAACATTTTAGATAAAAACAGTACAGTGTTTATGGCAGATGTAATCTGACAGCTGGAGTGAAGTTACGAGATTTTCTAGTGTAGTTTGCACCTTGAGCAGAGAATAAACTGCTAGCACAATAGGCTGCTGATGTTCCTAAATATTAATAGATGCCCCTAAGTAGATGGCCCCCTAGCCTTTGCCTAAAAGGCTTCTTAAACCTCTAATCATTACCTTAGGTAGATAGAGGAACTGAAGGCTTTTCTTTTATTGGGAAGAATTTAGACCTAAGCATTGTGTCCAAAGGGTTCTTTTAAAAACATGAGAAATTTCTGTTAGTGAAAGGGGTATGAAAAGGACTTATTAAAAAGCAGACAAAGGGAAGCATTTTTACTCTGATAATAGAGGTGCCACAGCATCTACAAGATCCTTGAGTCAAACACATTGACTTTACAGAGCAGGAAACACTGATGGCCCAGGTTGTATAGCTGCAGTGTGGCATAGTCCAAGATGGAATAATTTTCTAAGTGTGTGTTTTTTTCATGCCATAATGCTTTCATCTTGCCATTTTTTCATTCGATTCCTCCTGGGCAGAGATTTGCAAAGAAGCACACTAAGTTAGAGGCAAATATCACACTTACCCCAGAGGATAACTCAACTGATTTACAAGTTATTGGTGCCTTCATTTAAATGAGTCATCTTTCCTCAAACAGGGTCTTTATTGATGCCACGAGTTAGAGGAAAATCATTTTTTTCTCTCTGTCAACTTCTGACTATATATAGCTGCTTGAGTAGTTTATAAATCAGCTTAAAATTGTTTTGCCAAAACCTCCTTCAAAATCCAAATTCATCTTCATTATCAGTGTAGCCTCTGGGAATATTGAATCTCACAAAAGGAATGCTTCACTGTTCTGTCCTGTTATAATCAAGGGTCAGACACTCCAGGGGTTTATTTCACAGATTCCAATTTAGAGTCTCTCTATCAAATTCATCAGATCTATTGGATGCTAATATAGTATTTTCTTTGGTCTTTGGGGGAGGACTGTTAAAACCAAATTATCCATTTTCAGTTCTTGAGAGACATGGAAGGATGGTTGGTAAAATGAGTTCTCTTGTTTTCTTTTTCCCTAGAACAATTTATAGACAGATAACAGATACCTAAGTCTGTGCAAGTTAAATTAAAAAGACAATTTAACTCAAAAGACTAAAACTAAATACGTTCCTAGAATATTAAAAAGTAAAAAGGCATATAGAAGCATTATGAGCATAAGTGAAAACAGCTAAAATCCATTATGATCAAGAAATGAAAAAACTAAAACAGAATTGCTAAAACTATACATTTCAGACACTAATAAATAATCTTAAGACATGATATAAAAATTGAAACCATTCATAAAATTTTCAGATCAATTTTGAGATAAGGATGATAATTATTTCATTAAACAAGATAAAGAATGTGAAGATAAAACTAGGGAAAGTCAGTTAATTTAGTTTATCTCAGTTTTGATCTGATGCTGGCTTTTGATAGTTAACTCAGGATAGAGTCTTTAGACAGGGAGGTTTTTGCAGGAGATTGATAGAATTTTGTAAACCTGGATCTAAGAACTATGCATAAAAAATCTTACATTCATACTCAATCTGTTGTGATATTCTTGTAGAAAACACCGGATTCTTGTCACACATCCAGGAAAGAGTAGGCTTGCAGACACTTTGAAGGGTGAGGGGCTATGAAATTTATTGGGCGAAAAGGAAAAAGACTCAGCCAAATGAGAGGGGTTCCTGTTAGCAAGCCCTCATCTCACAGATTGAATCCTAGGTTACCACCCAGGAACAGGAGGGGCCAGGCTCCTCCCCCTGCAAAGGGCGCAAACTTCCCAAGGCCCCACCCCTTTCTTCCAGTGCCAGGCTGATTGGAGGTTTTCTGTGGAGCCCTTTTTACTTGGTTGTCTCAGTCTGAATGTTTGTGTCTCCCCAAATGCATATGCTGAAATACCATTAATACTGGGGTGATAGTAGTAGGAGATGGTGTGTTGGGAGGTTATCAGATCATGATGGCTCTCCCCACATGAATGAGATTAGTGCCCTTATGAAAGAGACTCCAGGCCTGGCACGGTGGCTCATGCCTGTAATCCCAGCACTATGGGAGGCGGAGGCAAGCAGATCAAATGAGGTCGGGAGCTCGAGACCAGCCTGACCAACATGGGGAAACCCCATCTCTACTAAAAAATACAAAATTAGCTGGGCGTTGTGGTGGACGCCTGTAATCCCAGCTACTCGTGAGGCTGAGGCAGGAGAATCACTGGAACCCGGGAGGAGGAGATTGTGGTGAGCCCAGATCGTGCCATTGCACCCCAGCTTGGGCAACAAGATCAGAACTCTGTCTCAAGGAAAAAAAAAAAAAAAAGCCGGGCATGGTGGCTCATGCGTGTAATCCCAGCACTTCGGGAGGCGGAGGCAGGCAGATCAAATGAGGTCAGGAGTTTGAGACCAGCTTGACCAACACGGTGAAACCTTGTCTCTACTAAAGGCGTGGTGGCAGGCGCCTGTAGTCCCAGCTACTCGGGAGGCTGAGGCAGGAGAATGGCATGAACCTGGGAGGGGAGGCTTGCAGTGAGCCGAGATTGGGCCATGACACTCTAGTCTGGGCGACAGAATGAGACTCTGTCTCAAAAAAAAAAAAAAAAAAAAAATCAAGGGCACCCAAAGTGGAAAGGACTCTAATTGTCCGTTTTCAGACAATTTGCTCTTAAAAAAAAAAAAAAAAGACTCCAGAGAGCTAGCTAGCCGCTTCCACCACATGAGGATGCAGCAAAAAAGCGCTATCTATGAAGCAGAGAACAAGCCCTCACCAGACACTGAATCTGCTGACATTGTAATGTTGGACATCTCAGCCTGTAACTGTAAGAAGTATATATAAACTACCCAATTTAATATATTTTGTTATAGTAGCCTGAATGGACTAAGACACATTTACAAACAATTTGTAATCTCTAGCCTCAGGGCAAAAAAATTTTTGAACAAGATGCAGTAGTGTTTTTTGGGCCCCATACAAGAGGGGACAAGCCATCCCCAGCAGAGAAAGTCTGAGTCTCCTGAGATGCCAAAGGTGAGAGGAATTACCAGCAGCAGGTTAGAGACAGCACTGAAGCCAGTTTGAATACCCCAACATGGGGAGCTCACTGAAAAGCTCCATGCGAAAGCAACTCAGCAACAATAGTTTATCCTGGAGGATAACTCAACTGACAAATTTTCTAGGTACACAAAACGTTCCCCTCAGTCTCCTCAGACAAAATCCAGAGGGATCAGAAACATATTGACAATATAGATATATGTGTTTTAACCTTTGTATTTTCTATTTTGGAGAAACAAATTTGTACTGAATTATAAACTATGCAAACAGTTAATAACAGGTTCAGTATTAAGTAATAATAGTTCATAAGAAAAGATTCTTCTCCACGAATTCATAACACAAACCAAGTAGATCCTACTTTAGGAAAGATTTATTTAAAAGAAGACACTAATAGCTCATCTCTCAGTCCAGTTATCTCTCAGGGAATGTATCCCGTTTTAGAATCCAAGACCTAACTTCCTAAAAAAAGTTAATGTGAATTCTTACATATTGCCAGGGCCACCCAGATTCATAAGGCAATCCTGAAGTAAAATAAGAAAACCGGGAAGTCTCTTATTCACTTACCTATAAAACCAAATCAAGGTCCACCTGGTTGTCCTTTGAATCGGTCTTTACCTAGAATTCATAGCACATCCAGCAATCCTGTAGAATCCTAGCCTGGAATGCCCCGGCTATCCATAACAGTGTACTGTCTCTTTAGACATTTATTCACTGGTTCCTATGGTGACTGCATAAACCAAAAATTATAAAAGAAGCACAGTTTGTGATACCTCTGCATTCCAGCTTTAAAAAGCTGGAGGAGGTGGATGGAGATGATGATAGGACAAGTAATCAAAGGGAAAAGTATTTCAAGTACTTGGCAATAAAACATTTATCTATTTTACTGTTTGTTTTTCTGTTTTCTTGGTAAGAGAAAATATTTGTTTTTCTCTTATACTTTTTTTCTATTTTCATACTAAAAATAAGTGCTATTCAAATTATTATTGCTTCATACATCCCTGTTTCATATGGAAGGACTGATTTAAATTATGACATTTAGGTTTATAACAAAGAATTAAATTTGGATGTTCCACAATTTAAATGATTCATCAGGTTAAAAGAATCAAATAATTGACTCTAAGGTAAACTGCTTTGAGTAAAGCTAAGAGTATCTTTTAAAAAATGAAGTCTACCAAGGAAAGGCACTATAGTGTTTTGACACCCAACAGCAGCTTTATAAATTACATCAGTGTCGTGATTTTGTTGTTGCAGTTTCTGTGGTTCTAGCAGTTCTTTAGAAAGTGATATGCATTGCTAATAGTCTTTTATATTTTTCATTGCTCTAAACTTTCCAAAATTGTTCACTCATTTTATCCATTATAACTACCTCGTGAAGGCAGTATAGCAGACATTTGATTTTGACAAATTACAAAAAAGTGGCAGGGGAAAAAAGGAGTTAAGTCATTTGTAGGAAAACATAATCATTTGAGTGTCCAGTTAGAATTGTAACCCAGATCTTTTCTTTAGAAGTTTTTGCAACTTTGATTAGTTTTCTCCTTTTTTTTTCATTTATAGAGTTCATTTTTCTCAGATTTTAACAGACTTTCTCTTCTATTTTCCCAAGATAAACTGTTTTTTTTTTCTTACTCAAAACTTCACTGTTCTGAAAAATAAAATATAGAATAATTTGGGGAGGAAGATTTGAACTGGAGAGCACTTTTGCTATTTTCACTAAATGAACAGGAAATTGTATTCTTGAATATTTTTCTCATTGTTTACCCAGTATTTTAAAAAAGAAAAAATTTGAGTTGCTTTTTACTAATCTAGAAGGGGGAAAGTATGGATATTTTATGTGGCATGATTTAAAAAAAAAAACCTGTCTTTGTTTCAGTCTGAGTATATTCATTACCCTTTTTTTTTTTTTTTAGAAACAGAGAAATTAAGGCAGATAAGAGTTAAGCCATTTTCCCCAGAGTCACTATTTGTCATTGTTCTTAGCCCTGACATATGGCATAGGGACTCAGTTACAGCATGCTATAAACAACATTGCTTTTATTCACATCCCACCACTTCTGCTTAGTGTACGGACACTTTGGAAAGATAGGCATGTAAAAATGCAGTCAATTTATAGACATGTAAATTTTTTTTTTAGTGTTCATATCTTAAGGTGTCTTAGAATACATTTAGTTAACTAACAGTATGAAATTTTACTTTGCTGTTAGACTGAATATTATAGTTTTGGACCATGTATCACTGGAAAGGTATTTGAAGTTAAAGCTTCAAAAAGTGTTTTTTTATTTTTCCTTATTATTTTGTGGCTATCCTTTTGCTATTAATGGTTTCAGGACACCTGTCCTCAGCACCAGCTGAGGTCTGAAGAAGGTTTTCAGGGCAAAGCCTATATTTACGTGGCTTGACTTAAGGAAGCCGAAAGTGGTAGACAATTTAAATTCCCCTAGTTTTAATGCATTCATGAACAAAACAGCAGTTCTTACTAGAATCTGTCCAAATAGCTTCTGGCATCAATCAGTAAGGATTCTGTATACCATAACAGCCATTAATTTTTCAGCCATGCTGTGTTTACCTGTCCCAGAATGAAAGAGGCAAGCTGAGGTAATGCCCCACCCACTAGAAAGAACAGTTTCCAAAAGTCTCCAGAGCCTCCCTAGTGGTTAGTTCTTTGTGATCCTATCCCTGCATCTAAGCCCCATCCACATCCATCATCTTCAGAATAGTGAAGGTAACCACTTTTCAGGTTGTCATTAGGCCAAGGAAACCCAAGATTGCAATGTTATTTGCATCACTTAGTTGCATGTTGACCTCATGGTTGGTTTTTCACTTTAGAGAATTTTGTGGTGATACCTTTCTCCTACTTCTAAAAGACCAGGGT
>NW_012105365.1:4859171-4864866 GCF_000951045.1 Mandrillus leucophaeus
ATTTACTTCCAGTCTCTATAGATTTCTCTATTCTGGACTTTGAATAGCATATGAATAGCATCATATAATTTGTGAAATTTTGTGACTGGTTTCTTTCACATAGCATAATATTTTCAAGGTTCTTCCAAGTTGTGACATGCCTTACTGCATTTCTTTTATGGCTGAATAATATCGTTTATACAGATATATTGCATTTTGTTTATACTTTTGTCTGTTGATAAACATTTGGGTTGTTTCCTCCTTTTGGTTATTATATAAAATGCTGCTATAAACATTCGTGTACCAGTTTTTGTGTGAAGATATGTTTTCATTTCTCTTGGGTTTATACCTAGGAGTGAACTTGGTGGAATAAATAGTAACTTTACACTTAATTGGTTGAGGAACTGCTAAACTTTTCAAAGTAGGTGCACAATTTTATATTCCTATCAGCTGTGCATGAGGACACCAATTTCTCTACATCTTCACGACACTTGTTACTATCTTTTTGATTCCAGCCATCCTACTAGGTACAAACTGTTATCTCATAGTGGTTTATATCTTTTAGATTTTTTTCCACTTGTGTTTCTTCAGCATCCACACAGTGCTCCCCAGCATGTGATAGGTATTCTGATGTTGTTTGAATGGGTTAAAAAGCTGTCATTTATGTGTTTTTGGTTTTGTTTATGATTTTAGCAAGTGCCCAGCAGGTACTTGTGATGGGTGTACATTCTATTTCCTGTGGGAGAGTGCTGAAGCTTGCCCTCTGTGCACGGAGCATGACTTTCATGAGATTGAGGGAGCCTGCAAGAGAGGATTTCAGGTAAGGGACAAACTCTCAAAGCAGAGCTTTGGCATTATAGTTGGTTAGTCTGGTATCACATCATAGAAACCAAGGTCCAGAAGTATGGCAAAACCTTGTAGTTAACTTAGTGTGACATTGGTAGGCATTTAAAATCAAGTTTGTTAGCTGAACTTTCAGATGCTAGGGTAGCTGGAGATGTGCACTGGGATTGAGGAAAATGAATCATGATAAGGGAGTCACAGGCTTTGAATATTTACCTGGATTATATGGGAATGATATCATTAAACCAAGATGTGATTTATATAATGCAGGTTAGGTATAATTAAGATGGGGATAATATAACTGACTCACTATAAGAAGCGTGCCTAAACAGTAAAGCATATACACGTAAAATTAAGATCCTACTCTATAGCTTCTTGCATTCATACTTAAATATTTTTTATTTCCATTTTATATTTAATACATTATGAAAATTTTCCCTTCTCATTAAATATATTTTTGAAAACATTTTTATTTATTGATAAATATTTTTTATATAATTTGGTGTTTAATAATACCTTTGTTAGACATTTGAGGGAAAATTGAAAACAGTCTTTTTATAAATAACTGTAGCAAACACCTTTGAAGGAAATTTGATTTTGTTAGTTTGTGATTAGCAAGAGATTATTTGAATCCAAAAAGAATGGACATTTTTAAGGCTTAATACATATTACCAAATTACTTTGGTTATATCAGTTTTCACTTTCTCTTCATTTTCACTTTCACCAATAGTGTTTGAGAGAGCCTGCTTCACTGCACTAACTTTGAGTAGTATCATATGAAAAAAAAAAACCAAAACTTAATCTGCTTCAAGACCACTTGTTTACCACCACTCCATGCCCAGATTCCATTAAAATCATAATAAAGAAGCACAGAGGAAAGTAAACCAACACTAATTCTGGAAACCTGAAGGGAGAGTGGGCAGCAGAGAATTAGAGAGGGGAAGCAGTTTTTCCCGGGAAGGTCTTGAAGAGCTTGCAGTTAGCAGGATGAAGGGCAGGAACTTGAGAGGAATGAAATCAGGATGCTTGCACCCAATCCCATGCATTCCAAGTATTTGACAGCAGTTGCGTTCACCTCACCCCTAAGAAAAAACCATACAGAACTATTCTCTAAGTTGGTGTTTTTCAAACTTTAATGACAGTGAACCTATATTAAGAATTATATTGTACATCAAACCCAGTACACACACACAAATTAGACACACAGAAATATGCCTAAAAGTGAGATAAAGTTTCAAGGAACAATATTTATTTTGTATTTTATGATAAAGTACAAGCACAGAGTTAATGTAAAGTATATTTTTATTAATAATTTAATGCAGTATACAAAAAATAAGCAGATAACACAAAAACAAAAATTAGGAAATGTGTTATTTAATTTGTCAAATGTGCTTCCCTGTAGATGGCTTATTCTAGTTCAGAGCATACGGAATCAGTGCAGCTCACTCAGCTAGCACACTGCTGAGACAGTTTCTTTTTAATATTTTTAAGTAGGTCAAGGATAAAAATTCCAGATTCACAAAAATAGTTTTTTGTTAATCCTCTTAATAATGATAATGCTTTTTCTACTTCACAATAGAAATTCTTCTTTACCTTTACTCTACAATTATGACAAACTGCTTATCTTATAATTGTTTTTTAGAGTAAATGAAAAACGAAGCTGCACTCTCCTTGGCTACCAAGTTTAATTCAAAGGTTTTTGAATGACTAAATGATCTTTTGTTCAAATATTCTTTAATATTTCTCTCCTGGAAGGTAATGAATGATGAGAAGGTTAAGACAGTAAAGTTGCAACAAGTTCTCTAATTTTATTTCATTCAAACTGTCTTCCTTGGTAGGGTCACTTCAACATATGATAAGATTGTTGAGAATAGATAGTTGCTGGCTGATTATTTAGTATTTGTTTTTGCCTTTAAAATGATACTTTTTGGATCACTTTGATGTGCTTGACATGTTGAAATTTATAACATCCCCCTATAGTTACATATTTAATTTGAGAAATACTGGAAGCAGTTAAATATATTCTTCTACTATGCTTAGATACCTGTTTTGGAAATATTTGTCTAAGGAGCTTAAGCTTCAGTTACAAAACTATGAATATTATTCCTGAGTTCATAGACCTTACTTAGTGTATTCCATTGCAACTGTAAAAAATGGGTATGATACAGTAAGTGGGAATAGCCACCTCCAATCTCGGAATAAAATATTTTAAGAAGTCAACTCCTCTGTGAGCTTCAGATACAAATGACAGCTATTGCTGTTTTTTATTGTCAGTGAATATGTGTGGATTTCTTTGGATACCAAAGCTTCATAATGGAAGAAAAATAGTTATTGTGAAATATTGCAATGGGTATATTTAATCTTTTTAACCATCCCACTGTGTTTCAGTCCTATTTCCAACACCATCTTTATAATTTTTTACTTTATATTGATTGAGTATTCACTTTCCTAATTCTTTAGATATATCTAATACAGATGCATATGTTAAATTTATACAGGTCCTCCACATACAGCTGATATAAACAAAAAGAGCTGCACAACTTGTGATGAAAGTGCTCTTATCAAGTGGGATCTGTGAAATCTATACCAGGTTCTAAGTGTGTATTAAGCATTACTTATGTATGTCATGCAACACTAAAGATTTGAAGAGAAACTGTATTATTACTAAGGGGACTGTCTTAAAATTTATCTTTGAATTTATTTTACCCTGCTCACAAAATATTTCTACATACTAGAATAATAATTTTTTCAGCTGCAGTGTCAGCCATTTTGTTTTCCAATGATGTGTGGTTGAATGAATAAGGCTTTCTAATTAATAGTTACAGAATTACTAAGATAATTTGCCAATAGCTTGATTTTTTTTTTTCCATGTCAGTATTTGAGGAGCTTATTGAAAAGTTAAGCATTCTGGGTTTGCAAGTATTTTTTTAATTTTGAAGTTTTAAGATTTTGTTATAAGACTGCCATCAGACAGTAGAGCTTGCTGTTTTCATTGGGTATTGCACATTTGATAAAACCATATCAAAGATGGTACAGTCTTTTTGCCTTGTTAGAATGCACTTCAAATAAAGTCAACATTTGCTAACGAATTTGTTTCTCTCTGTATTGTCATTATTGACACTTAGAGATGCAGCAGATGAATTTGAACATGCCTCAGCATTTCCCATATTACCATTTTTATAAAAAATGTGACCCACTTAAAAAGAAATTTATTTGCACTAAGTTTAGGAAAAACGTTACAGCTATAATGTACAAACAAAAAAATCCAGTCACTAATATCCTTTCTAATAAACATGCTGAAAGTTCCTTTCCAAAACTTGAATCAGACTTTTCCTCAAAGTGAAGAAGAGTCTCCTGCCCCTTTCACTTCATGACTAACTGCAAAAATATTTGTGTATTTAAATCATGAAAATTAACATTATGGTGTTATTCTTCCGTTAGAGTGTTGATAAAGTGACCATCGTACACCAGAAAGTTTAATGAGACACGTTAAAAGATTAGTGCCCTGTGTTATTTAATGTCAGTGGATAGAATCACCATGCAGATTGCTACTGGTCACTGTATATGTTGAAATATATAAGGAACCATGCACTGTACTCTGATTTTCTATTTTGATCTGCCTATTTGATCTATCTATTTCTTAAAATTCCTGGTTAAGACCCAGTATATTAAGGCAGTTTGAAAAACATTGCCCTAAAGGAATTGCCATCTATTTCGGGAGGATGAAAGTACTGGTGTGGGTAGTGATGACCCAGAATAATGCCTTCCTTATTTTGGCATGGGGAAGAAGGGTGTAGACTATGTGCCCGCTTACACCAGTTACCCAACCGTGGTACACCTATATGTCCTGGGTCTAGGGTCTGTTCTTCCACTCGGTGGACAGGCTTATTGGGAAAATGGGCTTACATGATGGGTGGATGCAACCCATTTCTTAGAGTAAGCAACCTAAGCTTTCATTCAAAAACATGACTAAGATGTCTAAGAGCATCAAAATTGGAAAAAAAGAAAGCCCAGAAGGTATGTTCATATGGAGCCATTTTTATTCAACCTCCTTGGCATGCACTGTACTGTACTGTACCCTTCTGAGGTGGCAATCTATGTCTTTGTTTGGTTTTTGCATTTTCATTAATTAATTCCTTATTCATTCATGTATCTTTTTTCCTGTATTTCTGGAGCCCAGAAGGTATGTCCATATGGAGCCATTTTTATTCAACCTCCTTGGCATGTACTGTACTCTACCCTTCTGAGGTGGCAATCCATGTCTTTATTTGGTTTTTGCATTTTCATTAATTAATTCCTTATTCATTCATGTATCTTTTTTCCTGTATTTCTGGAGCTTTTATTAAATGAATGTTGAATAATTCTCTATGCCTACTGTAAGTAAAGGGTTAGCAAAACCCTTTCTTCTTTTATGTAAGAAATTGACCTGTGACAAATCTAGCTTTTACAGTTGAGTCTGAATCTCATTTCTCATGTCTTCTATGGTTTTATGGTTTTTTTTTTTTTTTTTTAAAAGGAAACCTTATATGTATGGAATGAACCTAAATGGTGCATTAAAGGAATTTCTTTGCCTGAGAAAAAGTTGGCAACCTGTGAAACAGTTGACTTTTGGCTGAAGGTGGGAGCCGGTGTGGGAGCTTTTACTGCTGTTTTGCTGGTGGCTCTGACCTGCTACTTCTGGAAGAAGAATCAAAAGTAAGTACCCTCTGAGATGATCACAAGAGAGCAAGAGAGCCTATTTTGTTGTGAAAATTCTAAACTTGATCATTATATCCAATAAATAGATTCTTCAGAGACACAAGAATTTTCTCCTTGTGAAGAAATCATAGGAAAGGCCTTGAGAAAGCAAGCAGAGGAAACGATTGTTATTCTG
>NW_012105365.1:4865576-4866089 GCF_000951045.1 Mandrillus leucophaeus
GTTTTTTAGAGTAAATGAAAAACGAAGCTGCACTCTCCTTGGCTACCAAGTTTAATTCAAAGGTTTTTGAATGACTAAATGATCTTTTGTTCAAATATTCTTTAATATTTCTCTCCTGGAAGGTAATGAATGATGAGAAGGTTAAGACAGTAAAGTTGCAACAAGTTCTCTAATTTTATTTCATTCAAACTGTCTTCCTTGGTAGGGTCACTTCAACATATGATAAGATTGTTGAGAATAGATAGTTGCTGGCTGATTATTTAGTATTTGTTTTTGCCTTTAAAATGATACTTTTTGGATCACTTTGATGTGCTTGACATGTTGAAATTTATAACATCCCCCTATAGTTACATATTTAATTTGAGAAATACTGGAAGCAGTTAAATATATTCTTCTACTATGCTTAGATACCTGTTTTGGAAATATTTGTCTAAGGAGCTTAAGCTTCAGTTACAAAACTATGAATATTATTCCTGAGTTCATAGACCTTACTTAGTGTATTCCATTGCAACT
>NW_012105365.1:4868859-4883742 GCF_000951045.1 Mandrillus leucophaeus
TAGAAAGATCATAGAACATTAGAGATCATTGAGTTAGAGTCATTTATTAGAAAACAAGGAAAACAAGAGGCTCCATGTTACTCAGGTAGATTATGGCAGAGCTGAGATTTGGAAGGCAGATATTCTCTCAGTGTCTGCCTGTTTAACAAATGACATGATGCTGTCTTCTTACTTCACCTTTTCTTTTTAAAATTTCTTGTGGGAAGACATTTGCAAAAAAAAAAAGAAAAAAGAAAAGAAAAAAAGAAAAAAACAGATTAAGCGTATAGGCAAATATCATGTTTATTTGCTCCAGGTCTTCAAGGATCTGGAATTGAATATGGAGCCTAATTCCTGAATGTAGATTGATCTGTTATAGGACTTGAATCTTTTAGAATGATTTACACCTCAGGGGCACTGTGGAACTCCTATATTGTAATATCTAGGGACAATTGCAATATCTGGGGTGATAGCATAAAGGAATAAATAATATAGAGAGATGATAAAGACCAAATTACTTGCCTGTTTGATATTCTCATCTTTACAAACGAAATACTGGGAAAACCTTACAGTGAATTGGCTTCCAAATATTCATGTTAAGAAAATGCATGCAGGCCTCAAAGTCCCCGCCCCCAAATTTTTTCATTATTGAACAATTCAATGTAAAGTGGTAGAATTAACTCTATTGAACTGATTTCTGAAATCCTGGGAAATATTTCTTTATAAATGGTAGATACATGATAACACACATATTGCTATGGCTGTAGGCTAGGGAAGTTTGTTGGTGGAGCAATTATACTCCAAGCCAATTTACTAAGCTAGTATATGACCACCTAAAATAAGTATGTATTTATATTAACATAAATGGATATTTATTTGTTTATTTTATCACTATTTAGACTGGAATACAAATATTCCAAGTTAGTAATGACGACTAACTCAAAAGAGTGTGAACTCCCAGCTGCAGACAGTTGTGCTATCATGGAAGGAGAAGATAATGAAGAAGAAGTTGTATATTCCAATAAACAGTCACTACTAAGAAAACTCAAATCTTTGGCAACCAAGGTGAGAGTAGAATTTTAACCTGGTGTTACTGGGCATTTATAAAGTAGGGGGCATATTAACCTAATAATAGCATTCATACAAGCTGTTATTTTGCATGTTTGTATCTCAGTGGATATTTATTCAACAGAAATACTCTTAGAAGCACGTGATATAAATACAATAATATTCACTGCAGCATTGTTTTTGTTGGTTGTCAAACATCATCAATAAGGAGTTAGATATTTTCATATGTCAAAGTGATAGAATACTATGCAACTCCGCAGCTGTTAAAGACTGAGATATCTATGTGTACTGATAAATCAGTAGGTCCAAGATAGAGTGAAAACAAATGGACTATAGTATTTATATTAAATATACATTTATGTTTGTATTTGCGGAGAAAACTGTTAACAGTAGCTGCCTTTTGGGAGTGGTAAACTAATGAGAGTGTTTAGTCTTTGAAAGCAATACATTTTTGTGATATTGGAATATTCACAAAGATACTATTTTATAATTTAAAAGTGGGGGCTAATAAAAGATATTACATTCATTCATACTGTTCCTTTTTATGGCAAGATTGTTTTACATAAAGAAAATAAAAGTTATATAAATTATTGAGGTATATGAGGTAACATATTGTTCGCTTTGGATTTTGGAACAACTACCATATCCAAACATAACATGAAACCATAAATTGTTTGAAAAGACATTTTATTTGACGTTTTTCACCATTGACTTAAAAGATGAGAAATTATCAGCTTACTTAAGATTAAAAAAGAATGAAATAGAAGAAAGAAGATGACTTTCAAATTATTTACAACAGGATAGACAAGAGACAAAATTTACATTTATAAAGAGTATATAGTAACCATTTCCGTGTACTCTCCTAATTTAGGCACATAAATATAGAGAATTATTTAAGAGTAAAATGAAAAAACCATCTTTCCCTTCTACTAATGGTTAATTTTTCCTTTTATTAATATGAAGATGTAAGGAGGGCACTATTGCCATAAAGTAACAAGAATATAGTGATTATTAAGAATGGATATCTTTACCCTACTTGCAAGCTAACAAGTAAGTCTGCTACAGTTTCATGGACAGTTTAGAAGACATGAGACTCCTGTCAGAGATGAAGGACAGTTTTATATTCACAGAATAGTGCTAGCAGAGTAATAACCTTTATACCAGCTCCCAAAGCTACAGGTAGCCCACAAGTCTGTGTTCCCACAGTGCTAATTGCAGAGGAAATGAAATCACTTGGTTGCGTTACAGGAAAGGGACTCTAGGCCTTAGGAACCTAAATGTAAACATATCCATCCTTTGCCTCAGAGGGGGCTATTGTCTTCATTGTTTTGGACAGGTAGCATACCTGTCCATTGCTCCGAAGGGAGACACTATTTCCAAGACTGTAAGCAAGCCTACCCTTTGCTCAGGAATAAGACAATATATCTTTATATTCCAAGGCAATTTTCTATACAAAGATTCTTGAAAAGATAGTCTAGAAAAAAGGGTAATCAGTTTCTCACTTTTAAGATGTACAGAAATGAAAGAGTACCATGGAGAATTGTCTCCAACAACATCCAAACCTCGTTTTTATACCATGTTGGTTTCTGATGAATTTTCCCTTTAGTTTCCCACTCCATGCACCATTCTGATTAATATGACTGACTGAGGCTGGGATTAAATTTGATCAATTTGCTTTATACAGCAGTTAAATAAAGCTACTACCAATAGGACACCAAGCAGAGGTCCTTACCAAGATGAGGCCAATCTGTATTGTTAACCTCAACCCTACCCTCAGGGTCCCAGACTCAACTAGCCGAACAAATGCTATGAGCCATTAGGGTTGACCTTAGAAAGCTAGGTAGCTTTCTTGTGTTGACCTTTCCACTGGCACTCAGATATTTCCTCCTTAAGATTCAGACAAAAAAGGGACAAGGAAAATTTCAAAATCTTAACAGAGACTCAATATACAGAAGTCCTCCCTTATTTGCAGTTTCACTTTTCATGGCCTTATTTTTGTGTTTTTAGTTACCCACAGTCAACTGTGGTCTGAAAACATTACATGGAAAATTCCAGAAGTAAACAATAAGTTTTAAATTGTGTGCTGTTCTGAGTAGTATGATGAAATCTCCTACTGTACTGCTTCATCCCACCCTGGAAGTAAATCATCCCTTTGTCTAGCGTTTCTTTGCCGTATACACTACCTGCTTGTTAGTTACTTAGTAGTAATCTTGATTATTAGATTGGATTTAAAAACCCAGTATTATAGGGTTTGATACTATACTTGGTTTCAGGCATCCACTGGAGGTGGGGGGAGTTGGAACGTATCCCCTGGAAATAGAGTGGGAGTACTGTGTCTCCAATTTTTGTCACACTCTTGGTGAGCAGTAAATTCAATCAAGTGGTTACTATCCTTTTGATCTAGGATCATGGCAATCCAACAAGACAATCCAGATACATTAATCCAGGTACTACAGGATATATTAGTGATTGCACAGAGACTTTGTCTTGGTTCTCAAGGAGAAAGTATAGGGTAATTATATTGTGAATAACAATGTATGGACAGTGAGTTGATGTTGACCTGAATGCCTTTGATAGCTGAGGTGGTGTAATTGATTACTTCAAGCTAAGATCAGAGGCAAATTTTATATCACATTTTCTAACATCCCTAACAGTAGGAGTATTTCCCTAAACAGTTGAATATCTCTTATGACTACTCCTAAGGTGCAAGTTACCATGTTTTTAGTGAGGAAGCATGTTAGTGTCTGACTTCTACACAAGAAGTACAGTCCTGGAGGTAGACATGGTGCCTCTGGAAAGAAAGTGTTATTCACAGTTGTTGGGTACATTAAGTGGGACCTACATTGTTCAGGCAGCACAGGTTGACTGTGCCTGTAGGTGGCTTCTCTGCTGGCTAGTAAGCCTTAGGGTTTCCAATTCACATCATATAATGATGTCTCCTTGTTGTCTTCAGGGAGACTGCTTGAGGGAAGTCAGTTCAACTTTTCCTGTTTGTCCACACTGCAAACTAGTGACTTTTGTTCACCTAATGAAATGACTAAATAATGGCTATGGGAATGAGATGTTGGTGTTACTCTGGGGCAGGGGCTGAGGCTATTTCCTGCTGTTTTGGATACATTTCTCAGTTAGTTTAAGGGGAATGGCAAATGAACTGTGATGAGAGCATGTGGTGGGTATGGCAGACCCAGCAGTGAGTTAAATTAAAGGCCCTTGCCATGATTTGAGAGAGCCACATCAGAGCATTTTTCTTCATAGAAAGGTGACAGGGTGACCCTGAAATTCGTATTAATGTCCCTTAATTCTTCATACTTCTCAGGATCTAAGCTGTCTCCTCCATTATCAGACTGTGTTATTGTCTGTCCAGTGCTAAAAAACCAGCTTGTCTCATTTCAGTAACTATAATTTCACCTTATTTCTACCCATATCTATCCAGAACATTCATGTGCAAGAGGGACAAAGGCATTTTATAAAAACATATAGAGACTCAGTGTGCACCCCTCCTTTGTCCATGTGGGCCATGGTAGGGGGACTTGGGGGGCAGTGTACTCAACAAGTGGTCATTATCCCTTTCATCTATAATCATGACAGCCAACAAAACAACAATACAGGTGGTTAAACCAGAATTATATTTGAATCTCCTAGACCCCCTTCTGTGTGGGCTATCACTAGAAGTTGTACCCAGGAAGCCTCAGGGTTACTGTTGGAGTAAATAACACATCATGCCCTAGATTGGTGAGGCAGAATCCAGGATGTTCAGATAAGTGTAAATAACCTTATGTAGCAGGTGTAGATATGTGTCTGTGTGTATGTATGTGTATATGTGTTCTTCCTGATCATTTTCCATGAAGTGGCCAAAAGAAGATGATCCCTTTCCATGGGCAGCCATATTTGATGACCAAACTGCCGTATTAAAATGTGTGGATCAGGAGGCGGTAAGGGAGATAGTCAGAAATCTTTTTGAGTCACTTTCTGAGAAGGTCTTACAACGCTCAATAATACCATATGCTTTTGGACAGTAGGAAATGTGGAAGGTCCACTGAATACCTCTACTCTCAACTAATTTATGGGTAGCTTTTGTGATAAAAAGTGCTCTATTGTCAGACTGCAAATGGTCTTTAAAGCTACTAACTTTATACTGATTTGTTTCAAGGTTCACAATGTATGGGTAGAGTTAGCTGATCAGACTAGAATAGCAACACCATACCCTGAACAGGTGTAAATAGTGGTGAGGCACCACCAATAGCCCAAAGAGGTGGTCAAAGGTATGTTGTAATCAATTTACTAGGGAAGAACTGGTCAACTTTTTGCATGAGTCCCAAGTCTGGCATCTGTGGTAACCTCTGCATCAGAAAAATAGAATCATTTGCCTTGTGTCCAGCCTGTGATGGCAGATGCTTTGCCATGTTGGGTGAGATGATGGATCCATGTACTCATTTGTGACAGTCTGTCTTGTGTAGTCTCTATCAGGAGCTTGATTCAATTTCATCTTTTCATAGGAAGGATCCTTACTTGGGCGTCTACATGAGTGACACATATTTTAATCCAAAACTAAGATCTATTTTAGTGGTGTCCAAAAAGGGTAACCTTGAAATGCCAGTCTTTAGTTTTCTAAGTGGCAGACAAAACAGCTAGCCATTGGCAATAGCTTGAGTCAGTAAAAATATAATGAAGTTTATCAAGGGAGGTAATGTGTAGGTCTTGATAATGCCTTTGAGTTCTGTCCACTGAGCTGAGCAATCTTGTCGGTTTTCAGTTATTCATAGATGGTTGAATATCTGTAGCAGCCAGTGGATACCATTGGGCTTCAGCTCAACCAAATCATCAGTGAACCAGGCCCAACATGTAGTAGAACCTTGATAAATTGAAGGTCTCATTGAGTCAGTGGTTTTGTTTTGAGCAGTGGAGTAGGGGATAGAGTTTCCCCCAAAGGGTATGCTGCCACATTTTCATGTGAGACCCACATGCTACGGGGGCCAGACTAACTACATTCTTGAATATATGCCATTTGTATTTGACAAGTGAGGCTTATTCAGCCTTTTCCACCTTGTTGAGCGACTGTAAATGGGACTGTCAAGGTGTAGAGTTGCAAGATCTGCATGGGAATGACATTTAGTTTTGACTAGCCAGTGACCAACTAATGGCTATAGGTGGTAGCCATATCAAGAGGTAGTGAGTCTAAAACCTCAAAGGGTGCCTCTGTCTCCTTTTGCCAGGGTCTCCAATTGGCAAAATCATTACTTATAGAGAATCATATCACAAAGTTTTCATTATGATTGTGAGGCCATAAAGGTAAAGAGTGTGCCCCAGCTTTCTGGACAGCTTTTAACATAGCCTGTTAGTTTGGGTCCAATTCAAAGGATACTATTTTGTAGGCTAGCTGATATAAAAGAACAAGTAGAATACTCAAGTGAGGCCCAACACTGTCCCAATAGCAGAGTCAAGTAAAGCGCTGGGCTGTTTTTCCTTAACCACTGGGTAGATTTAGCATTGTAAATCTGCTTACGTAGTTCCAATGAACTTTACTTAGGTAGCAGGTCCCTGAATGTTCTGGGAGTTTATGAACCACTTCTGCTAGTAGAAGTGTGATAATTCAGGCAGGGCTGTTGATACGGAGACTTCTGACTTGATACCAACAGGACTTAATTTATATAGTGACTGTTTTGGGCATCAGAAGGTAGAGGGTTTAACTTGTGTGAAACCCTTACTCACCGTTTGTTGCAAATGACAGAGTTGAGAACTCCTGGGGTATCCTACTGCCTACTGGCCCTTCTCTACATGTGACTGTTCTTGGTCAGGGGATCTCCTTTAGCATGTATGAGACGGGGAAGTACAAGCATATAACATCAAGTTCTGTATATTCAGATGTAGAAGCAACAATAACACTATCTTGAATGGACACATAGAACCCCTCCAAAGGTCACATTATTTTCCCTTTTCTGCTCTAAACCTTGCTCAAACCCCATTATTTGTATGCTCCTCTTTTCTCACAGGAGAGTAGGTATGATGGTGACTTGAGTGCCTGCAACCAACAGAGTGGTAAATGTTTAAGAAACCCTCCCCAAGTTTTCCTAGCAGATTCAGATGGGTGTGTATCGTCCAGTCCCTCTTGGTAACAGGAAAACTTTAGTCTCCTTTCTAATTATCTTTTTTCTTGAAGCAGCTGAAGTTGGGGTAGTTTGAGAGGGAGGCATTAAGACTGAAGAGAAAAAGAATCTTTGACAGCAGACAAGATGTTTGCATTCACTTTTATTTTTGACCAGCATATCAACTGCTAACGATCCAGCCAACTTCCAATGTTTTTGGTCTACCCAAAGGCCTATGTTGAACAACAAGGTTCTGTTTACCAACATCATTTATTTGATCTTTGGGGACCCCTTAACTTAGAGGCCACAGTCACATTGCTTTTTCTCTGAGGCTGCAGGTGTTATGTCCTTTTGTTGATTTGTACTTGATTTGCATATTGGAGACATGTTTAAAGAATCTATCTTAATCCAGAGTATTTCTTGCTATTGTTAATAATGTTTAATTTAATTCCTGGTTTTAACATAAAAGTAGGGGAAATTTCCAGGTAGACCTGACCATACTAATTTATATAGAGTCCTTTGGGTCAGCTTCTCATCCTCTAGTGAACTTCTTCCGTGTTGTAAACCCAATCTGTGACGATAAGAGTCCAAATATGAGTCAGTGTTTCACTAAGTTTTCCTATGGGAATTAGTCTCAGGGAAAGCTCTCTGTATTGCAGTCAGGACCCACTTCAAAATCTCTGAGACCTTTTTACTATCATCTATGAATAGATCTAAAATTGGCAGGATAGATTGCAAGAGGTGTTGAGCCCAAAAATGGCCCCACTGCTTGTCATTCTGAATTGCTTACTGAACAGCCATTGAGTCCTGCCAAATCATCTTTAAAGTGAGTCAGTCAAAATTTTCATAATCTCTCAGGTTTCTTCCTATAAGTAATTTCCATTTTTCCCTTTTAGTACTCCTTGTAAATGCATGTCTCTGTAATTTTTGTCTAAAAGAGGGTGAAACCTCCTTTGCCTACCAGGATGAATTTTAGTTGTACAGTCA
This sequence comes from Mandrillus leucophaeus, assembly GCF_000951045.1. Lineage (NCBI taxonomy): Eukaryota > Metazoa > Chordata > Mammalia > Primates > Cercopithecidae > Mandrillus > Mandrillus leucophaeus. The sequence goes on from NW_012105365.1 coordinate 4,876,977, forward strand.
TCCAGAATTGGTTCTAGGGCCCCTGAGTATACCAAAATTCAAGCATACTTAAATCCTGCAGTCAACTCTGCAGAACCTGCCTATGTGAAAAGTCAGCTCTCTATTTAGGCGGCTTTCACCTCCTACAAATACTGTATTTTCAATCTACATTCAGTTTTGTAAAATCTGCCAATAAGTAGGCCTGTGCAGTTCAAACTTGCGGTTTTCAAAGGTCAACTGTAGTTCTTATCATGGGGCACACCTAAGGCTGATTGCCTGGTGAGTGAGGAAGTCTTTCGGGCTGGAGGATAATTAAGCATCCAGGGCACTGTTGAGGCAACTGACCTGTGAATTCTTTAACCCATTTCCCAGTCAGTACTCAACCAGCAGTCACCTCCCCAATTAGAGTATAAAAAAGTTTTCTTCCCTGAGAAGATTCAGTGTAGTGAATTTTGTTTTGAATAGCAATTTTAGTTAGCATAATGATTTTTTTTTACTTTAAAAATGAAATTTTGAAATAGTACAGAAAAGTTGAAAGAATCATACAGTGGTATAGTCATATACCCACCACCCAAATTTTATTATATTTGTATTATTACATATCTGCCCCTCCATCCTTTCATCAACCCATATTCTTTTCTGTTGTTCAGTTTCAAAGTAATTGCAGACTTCAATACACTTCACCTCAAAACACTTCAGGGAACATATCATTGATAATAATTCAATACTTTAAGTGAAATGCACACATTACAAATATACAATTTAATGAATTTTGAGAAATGAATATATATCTATAACCCCCAATTTCTATCAAGCTATAGAACCCTAGTTCACCCCTGAGAGTAATATGTCTTTTTGCATGCAGTCAATCCCTCATCTCCCAAAGGAAACTACTGTAATGATCTTTTTAAACCATAGGTTAGTGTTATCTGTTATAGAACTTCATATAAGTATAATCACACAGTATCTGTAGTATTTTGTGTACATTTTATTTTACACAGAAAGATGTTTTTGAGATTCATTCAACTCATCTTAACAGAAGTAGAATCCTTTTTATTCCAGAGTGGTATTCTATTGTGTAGATATACCAAAATTTGTTTATCCAGTCTGTTGATTGATACCTGTGCTATTTCCAGTGTTTCACAATGAATTAAGCTGCTATAAATATCATTGCACATATCTTATTGTGTGTCTATTTTTAAGAAGTTTGTTATGCATGATTTCGGAGAGCAAAAAATGTTTATGTTCATTAACTATTATGTCGTGTAGGGTTTGCTTTATCTTAGATATGCTCATTCATGTTCTAAAGGCCATACCTTATTTGATATTTTCCCAGCACTGCACTGCAGTTCTCGGGTTTATGTATAGATTTATTTTTCTTGACTTTTCTCAGCAATTAAAACTAAATCAATTTTTATATGTTTCTTTTATTTATTTCACTACATTTATGGGACATTGTAAGACACTTTGCCAAGTTTGGGGGTTATGTCAAATTAGATACAATTTCTCAACTCAGATACCATCTAGAATGTTAGGGGAGGACACATATCTCACACACACACACGCACACACACGCACACACACCCCTACCTCTCACACGATCATCCAGTATGTCAAGAACAAAAGTAAGATCTCTTGCACATCTAGATGTGTATAAGAGACAGCCCCTACCTCTCACACGATCATCCAGTATGTCAAGAACAAAAGTAAGATCTCTTGCAGCATAGGGGAGAAGGGAGTACAGTAGGGTAGATAGTGACAAGGTGAGGAAAACCTTCTGGAGGAAGTTGGCTTTGGAATAGATTCTTGGGTTTAGAGTTGAAAAAGATAATCCTGTTTGGAACCTTCGTGTAATACATGAGTAAACTGAGACCTAGAGAGGTTCACTTACTTGTCCGGGGGGGTTAGATAGGAATTAGAAGCCATGTCTCCCAAGTTCCAATCCAGTGTTTTTCCTTCTCCAATGTGGTATTTCAATAGATTTTTATAATCATTGATTGACAACCTACCAAGTGGTAAGACTTGGGTCATATCTTGGAAATTAAAAAGTGAATGAGATATAGAGTTCCTGCCATTAGGAAGTCCCAGTCAGTTAGTGGCACTACCTACCTAATTATATACACATGCATATGCATATATATTCCACCATTTCAGCAATAGGAGCACAATTCCATGCGAATGCAGAGGACATGGCTATTAAAGCCCTATTATCTCAAAATGATTTTATAAAGGGTTTTCAGTGTTTTACATTAAATATTACCTCGAAGATAACCAACAGGTCTCTCCCTTCCCTCCCCACAACATGATGTTGAATCAAATTTTCTCAAGCTAACGCTGCAGAAACTCATGTTTTCTTTTGAGTTTATGGCTGATACCCTAGAGCTCTTTCCTTTAATATCCTATGAGCTCCTTGAGGGAAGACATTTTGCTGTACTCATCTTTGTATCCCTAAAGTCTAGTCGTGGTCCTGCAACAGAGACGGTGCTTAATAAATATTTCAACTGCTAATCATTATTCTAAAAGATTGTTAAGGCTGTTAAACGTGAGATCTCAGGCCAGTTCTTGCAGAGCCAGTCAGCAGGAGAACCAAGGAGATCCACAGTCTGCTCTTCTAGAGGCTTGTCAGCTCAGCAGAGGCAGGGAAAAAGTGATATGTTGGTGTGTATGCTATGACGTTTTTCTATAACCCTGTCCCTGTAGCCCTAAAGCTCTTGGATTTATCCACCCAAATGAAAGCAAACACAAAAGCAAACTTATCCTTCCTGACAGCTTGTCGACTTCCTATTATCTTCTCATGTCACTATTCTACTTTAGACATACATCTATTTGCATATGAGACTGATTGGCCTCTTATTTCATTTATTTAAAAAATAATCATAGTTCTCTTCATTTTTACTCTCTGTATTAGCATAGTCTCCCTATCCCATTCCAGCAGCCTTCAGAAAGCTTTCTCTAACAATTAATAGGTTGGAAGAAGCCTGGGCAACATGGCAAAATGTCGTCTCTACAAAGAAATATAAAAATTTGTCAGGTGGTCAGGCACAGTGGCTCATGCCTGTAATCCCAGCATTTTGGGAGGCCAAGGTGGGTAGATCACGAGGACAGGGGTTCGAGACCAGCCTGGCCAACATAGTGAAACCCCGTCTCTACTAATAATACAAAAAATTAGCTGGACGTGGTGGCGGGCATCTATAATCCCAGCTACTCTGGAGGCTGAGGCAGGATAATTGGTTGAACCTGGGAGGCAGAGGTTGCAGTGAGCCAAGATCATGCCATTGTACTCCAGCCTGGGCAACAAGAATGAAACTCCAACTCAAAAAAAAAAGAAAAAAAGAAAGAAAGAAAGAAAGAAAGAAAGAAAGAAAGAAAGAAAGAAAAGCCATGCTTGCCTGAGCCTGGGTGGCAAAAGTGGCAGTGAGCTGAGATTGCACCGCTGTACTCCAGCTTAGGCGACAGAGAGAGAGAGACCCTGTCTCAAAAATACAATAAAAGGTTGGAAGAAATCCCACCTTTTCTTTCTCCTTTCCTCATTAAAGAAAATGAATTTATTTTAATAGTCTATATTTTGAATGTTTTATGTAATGCCAGCAATGATACATTTGAGTGAAATTTTTGACCTATTATCAAAGATGACTTGTTTAATATCTTTAATAGGCATCTACCTAAAAAATTTTCCTAAAACATTAGTGAACTCAACTGATCTAATGTCTTACTGGCATTCTCCTTATTTATTTCTGCTGTCCTTTTTCTTATTATTCAGCCTATATTATCTTGAAAACATTTAGTTTGTCAGTTCTGTTTTGCCCACAATTAGCATGGCTAGGTCACTGATTTCAGCACTCAGGTCAGGTATGCCCTCAGGAAGGGTCTCAGTGGTTTCTTTGCAGGAATCACAGCTACATCTTTTTGTATCTATTGCAATCAACGGTTTGCTTCTATTTTGAATTTGTGTGTCTTATCTCTTGGACATCAAAAGTGCCCTTCAGGGTAGGCATGCTTCTTGTTTTATATCTGCCATCCAATTTTAACTGTAAAATCCTAATCACAAGTGGCACCTAGATAGATTAAAATGATTTCTGGAACTTTCCTTCAGGACATGTAAGATCCTAAAATCTTATGAGAATTTCAGTGAGTTGATTTTGTCTTTAATATTTTTTCTTAGGAGAAAGAAGACCATTTTGAATCTGTTCAACTGAAAACCTCAAGATCCCCAAATATATGAAGAGACAGTGCTGTAGCCTTGAGACTAATGAACAAAGAAACCTGCTCTAGTTTTACAGGACCATATTTTAGGGTCTGTCCTCATACCTGTCACGTTGGTGATCTCACAGAGGAGGGCCATGCCGCCGAAAAGGGAAGGAGATTGAAACATTTGATTGCCTTATCACATGGTCAAGTACCTTGCCAAATAAAAGAAAGCAAATGATTTGGGTCTCAACTGAAGATGAAGCTCAACTCAGGAAGAGATTTATCTGTATATACACGTAACTGAAAACCAAGTTTAAGCCCACCAATGCACTGCTGATGCATGCCATATAATTAATGGGTAACTTTTATTCTTTATAATGTCTACATAACAAGTGTGATTTGGAGGGCACATGTGAGCATATGCATTATGATCCAATTTATGTTTTTTCTTTGTTTATATTTTGGGGAAAATTAAAATTTTTTTAAGGTGTATTTTTCCCATTATTTATTTTCCTGACCTTAAAACAGCTTTTCTACTAAAAAATCGTGAGCAATGAAGACAATAAATTTTTCATTTTTCCATAGGGTATCTTCTCTTGATTTAAATTTCAGGAAGAGTTAGCATATGCTGGGGTTATCTAGATTTATAATTGCCTTTGAAATTCCATCCTTGTTGGAACTGGTAAGAAGGGCTTGACTGAAAGTTGGAAGGAAACTAAAAAACAAAAAAGTAAGAAAGGTAATGAGAAACCCTAATTCTCTGTCAGTGCAAACTAGCTGCTAGTATTGTAGAAGTCAAATAACTTAAAACAGTTTATGTAGTGCTCAAAGTATAATTAAAGTAAATAGGAAAGCTTGTCAATCAAATCACTGGCAAAATCATGAAGAAGAAAGTGAGATGGTTTGTCTGTAAGTACAGATGACTGTATGAAATACTGGGATAATTTCATGGTCTCCAGAAAATGTCAGGGGGACTTTTGCTCTATGTCAAGCACCAGAGGTTATATGGTTATTTTTCTGCTGCAAGACTTTGAGGATGATGACTTTCTTAGAAAATCCAATAAGGCAGGAATTCAGTTTTGAAAAATTACATATAATTGTATTCATAATAAGAATGTGGTTATTCCATAAGCAGTTATGAAATAATTATTGTTCTTATTCAAAAGTGATCCAGATCATTGTGATATTTTCTATGGTAGGCTGCTGGTATTAGCACAACTTGGATATTATTTGTTGAAGGAAGTATGAATGAAGTTGGATTTGACCAATTTTGTGTAAACCTTAGTTGATTTAAAACTGAGAAAGAGGGGGATTTCCTGGTCATTGCTGATCTAAGGTGCTCTTATTTGTTTCCAATAAACAGTAATCTTTACAGACCTTAATGAAGATTTTTTTTAAAAGTTGTGATTGGCTGAGAAAGGCAGGGCACATATGTAGGGAAATGATTTGCCCCAAGCATTTCAACGAAGTATGACTTGAAACTTTGTGTCTGAAGGTGGTATCTTTATTTTTGTGGAAAATGGGAGAAAAATGAATAATTGTGTTTATTTGACTGGTAATACACTAGACCATTCTGTTATTATTGAATGAATGTTTTGTGTATATCTCTGCTGTTGCAAATATGAGTATAGGTGAGGTTGTCATTGTTTGCTGTAGGATTCAGGGAGGGTGTCAGTTTGCATAAACCTTTTTTTTTGCATTTAATTTCTTGAATGTTCTTATAAAGAAGACATTATGTTGGCATTCCTCACTTTTATCCCGCCAACAGAGTGCTGATGAGCATTTTGATCAAAATTTTGATCAAAATTTAGCCATTTTGATCAAAATTTAAACAGAAGAATGAAAATACATTTGAAATGAACCCTTTCAGAGGAACCTTGGCAAAGCTGTATAGACTGGACAGAGTGAGAAAACTTCCACAGACACCTGTCACCTTCCTCCTCATCTTCCACTGTGTTCAATATGTATGTTCCAAGCCATAGAGATAATTGGGATTTGCTCCCAGGTAGCTTCTTTCTTCTCCTGTCACTGGACTAAAATCTCTGACATGTCAAAAATGCCTTAAATTTTAATGAACTCTCTGAAAATGTAGTTGATATTGAAGAATTTATTTATTTTATTTCTAATTTTAGATATTAAATGTATTTCGTCAGCACAGTCCCATCTTTGGGAAGGAGCTGACTTTTTCCTTTGGATTCCAGTGGTTTGTCATTTTATTTCAAGCACTGAAGAAGTATGATGGAAAACATATTATGGGGAAAATATTTAGACCAATCCTGGCTATAAAGTTCCCTTTAGTTTTATGCCTGGCCTCTGCAAAGCTCAGTGAAATGTTGAAAGGAATAAACAAATTAATCATGTTTCTGTGACTTTTAATTAACACTTGTTCCTTTTCCCCCCTAAGTGGTAGAAGAAGTTATTTGTTATTTTTCTAAAAGGCACAATTTTGAAGCCTTAACTACTTCATTAAGTCAACTGTTGCCTATAACATCTCTTAGCACTCGTCAAAACGTATTTAAATCAATTTTCCAATGGATGAGAACATGTCTTCTATGATAAATTATATTATGTCATTTAACAACATTGAGCATTTCGATAT
>NW_012105365.1:4883792-4887057 GCF_000951045.1 Mandrillus leucophaeus
TATGAATGAAGTTGGATTTGACCAATTTTGTGTAAACCTTAGTTGATTTAAAACTGAGAAAGAGGGGGATTTCCTGGTCATTGCTGATCTAAGGTGCTCTTATTTGTTTCCAATAAACAGTAATCTTTACAGACCTTAATGAAGATTTTTTTTAAAAGTTGTGATTGGCTGAGAAAGGCAGGGCACATATGTAGGGAAATGATTTGCCCCAGGCATTTCAACGAAGTATGACTTGAAACTTTGTGTCTGAAGGTGGTGTCTTTATTTTTGTGGAAAATGGGAGAAAAATGAATAATTGTGTTTATTTGACTGGTAATACACTAGACCATTCTGTTATTATTGAATGAATGTTTTGTGTATATCTCTGCTGTTGCAAATATGAGTATAGGTGAGGTTGTCATTGTTTGCTGTAGGATTCAGGGAGGGTGTCAGTTTGCATAAACCTTTTTTTTTGCATTTAATTTCTTGAATGTTCTTATAAAGAAGACATTATGTTGGCATTCCTCATTTTTATCCCGCCAACAGAGTGCTGATGAGCATTTTGATCAAAATTTTGATCAAAATTTAGCCATTTTGATCAAAATTTAAACAGAAGAATGAAAATACATTTGAAATGAACCCTTTCAGAGGAACCTTGGCAAAGCTGTATAGACTGGACAGAGTGAGAAAACTTCCACAGACACCTGTCACCTTCCTCCTCATCTTCCACTGTGTTCAATATGTATGTTCCAAGCCATAGAGATAATTGGGATTTGCTCCCAGGTAGCTTCTTTCTTCTCCTGTCACTGGACTAAAATCTCTGACATGTCAAAAATGCCTTAAATTTTAATGAACTCTCTGAAAATGTAGTTGATATTGAAGAATTTATTTATTTTATTTCTAATTTTAGATATTAAATGTATTTCGTCAGCACAGTCCCATCTTTGGGAAGGAGCTGACTTTTTCCTTTGGATTCCAGTGGTTTGTCATTTTATTTCAAGCACTGAAGAAGTAAGATGGAAAACATATTATGGGGAAAATATTTAGACCAATCCTGGCTATAAAGTTCCCTTTAGTTTTATGCCTGGCCTCTGCAAAGCTCAGTGAAATGTTGAAAGGAATAAACAAATTAATCATGTTTCTGTGACTTTTAATTAACACTTGTTCCTTTTCCCCCCTAAGTGGTAGAAGAAGTTATTTGTTATTTTTCTAAAAGGCACAATTTTGAAGCCTTAACTACTTCATTAAGTCAACTGTTGCCTATAACATCTCTTAGCACTCGTCAAAACGTATTTAAATCAATTTTCCAATGGATGAGAACATGTCTTCTATGATAAATTATATTATGTCATTTAACAACATTGAGCATTTCGATATGTGTTCACTGAATTAAAAAACCTGAATTTCATTATTGTTGACTTTTCCCCTCTTTAGTTACTAGTAATCACATCCTTTCTAGGATTAAAAATATTTCTTAGTATTTTTGTGTAGATGTCTGTCCTTATTTTCTTCCCAAAGAAAAAAAGTTGTTTAAATTGGATTAAGTAGAAGAATTGCTTGGGTCCAGTCGTTAGCATCTGGGGTCTCCAGGTCCCCAAGTGGGTCATGATTGACTGCTTCTTCAAGACCCATCTGGCCAACTCTCAGTTGATGTCTGTCAATAGAACGACTTCCTATGGCACATGGTCATTTCTAATGGGAGGCTAATGTGTACATAATTTCTCTCTTCCTCATGGAAATAAATTTCTCTGGGGGTTGCTGTGGGCAGATGACTTCATTAGCCATGTTTAAAGTTAGTGTACTGCTCACATTTGTCTTTGTACACTAAGAGTATGTAGAGTTGATCTTCAGAGAAACTAAACCTCCCTCATATCTGTTTATAGTAATCATGGATATGATTGCAGTTGACAGGCCCAACTCCTAAACTAAGTTTGCCACAAAGAAAATGTCCTTAGGGGAGTAAACTTTTAGAAATCTCAGCACCTGACTCATTCCTTCAAAGCTAAAATGGAATTCACCTTCATAGTAACTGGCTACAGATTATTCTCTTGCTGGATTTTACTTATTTTGATTTAACATTTTTACATGAGTTCCTTTTAGAATCACAAATGAAGGCAGTAAAACTTTAAGATGGGAATGAATAGTTGAAAAAAGAATTATATTTACTCTTATAATTGATCTTAATCGCTATTATGATTACACTTGTCTAGATCAGAGCCCAGCAAACATTTTTCTTGTAAAGGGTCAGATAGTACATATTTTTGGCTTTGCAGGGCATGTGAGCTCTATTGCATTTACTCAACTCTGTCATTGTAATATGAAAGCAACCACATACAAAATGTAAATGGATGGGCGTGGCTGCATTCCAATAAAACTTTATTTATGGACACTGAAATTTGAGTTTCATTTAAATTTCATGTGTCATGAAATCTTTTGATGTGTTTCTAACTATTTAAAAATGTAAAAGCATTCTTAGCTCTCGGGTCTTACAAAAACAGGTGATGAGCTAGGATTTGGCCAAACGGTTACAGTTTGCTGACCCCTGGTTTAGATGACTGTAATCTACCACACACTATTCAGAAGAATCTGTTTGCACACAGGTTCTTTTCCCTTTAGAAGATTACCACCTAAAAAGTTTGTCAAGTCTTCAGAGTTGTTCAAAAAGAAAATAGCTCATCACGTGCACTTGATGATTTAATCACTTACCCGATACAAAGCCAGATACTCTCCTGAGTTGTCCTTGTAGTTCTGGGACTCCATTATCGATATTGATTGGCAAAGGATAAAATTAAAGCAGTGAATTGGTTAAAAGTAAATTAGCAAGATTGATTTAAAAGCCTTTTCTCATTGGGGTTTAGCTAATATTCACTGCTAAGGTAACTGAATTTGGAGATACTCAGTCTTAAATACAGTTTCATTTAAAGTAACCATATGGAAGTAGGGAATGTTGATGCATAAAAGTAGCGTCAGCATAGGTTTTCCAGCCCCAGCACTGAAGAGTTTCTTCGTCTGTTTGCATTTGTTTAGTCAGGGCACACTTCAATGCTTATACATTTGCCGACAATCCTATTTTAAGACTGATTAAGCTGCAAAAGACACTTAGGATTCCTTAGTGACTGGTGCTTCAAGAAACAGATCAATTTCCTTGAACAAATGGTCCCAGTAAGGCTTTTAATTTGCTGAAATTTTCTTCATCTTATTAATGATGCATGTGGATATTGGTAAATTTGGCTTAGAGGGGCAATGTTTTCTTTATCTTAGATGACTGATTTCAGATTACCTTTGA
>NW_012105365.1:4887107-4889616 GCF_000951045.1 Mandrillus leucophaeus
TGTAAAAGCATTCTTAGCTCTCGGGTCTTACAAAAACAGGTGATGAGCTAGGATTTGGCCAAACGGTTACAGTTTGCTGACCCCTGGTTTAGATGACTGTAATCTACCACACACTATTCAGAAGAATCTGTTTGCACACAGGTTCTTTTCCCTTTAGAAGCTTACCACCTAAAAAGTTTGTCAAGTCTTCAGAGTTGTTCAAAAAGAAAATAGCTCATCACGTGCACTTGATGATTTAATCACTTACCCGATACAAAGCCAGATACTCTCCTGAGTTGTCCTTGTAGTTCTGGGACTCCATTGTCGATATTGATTGGCAAAGGATAAAATTAAAGCAGTGAATTGGTTAAAAGTAAATTAGCAAGATTGATTTAAAAGCCTTTTCTCATTGGGGTTTAGCTAATATTCACTGCTAAGGTAACTGAATTTGGAGATACTCAGTCTTAAATACAGTTTCATTTAAAGTAACCATATGGAAGTAGGGAATGTTGATGCATAAAAGTAGCGTCAGCATAGGTTTTCCAGCCCCAGCACTGAAGAGTTTCTTCGTCTGTTTGCATTTGTTTAGTCAGGGCACACTTCAATGCTTATACATTTGCCGACAATCCTATTTTAAGACTGATTAAGCTGCAAAAGACACTTAGGATTCCTTAGTGACTGGTGCTTCAAGAAACAGATCAATTTCCTTGAACAAATGGTCCCAGTAAGGCTTTTAATTTGCTGAAATTTTCTTCATCTTATTAATGATGCATGTGGATATTGGTAAATTTGGCTTAGAGGGGCAATGTTTTCTTTATCTTAGATGACTGATTTCAGATTACCTTTGATTGCTTTTCGAATAAAAGCATTAAACTACTGGGAATTATGCACATGTTAACCTATCACAGAGCAGGAGTGATAATTGCCTTGTTCATAGGCTTTGCCTTTGTAGAGCTGTGGTTATAATCCATGTTGCTGTTCTATCTTCCTGGCACCTCACTTTTCTTGGCTTCTCCATGCTCACAGCGCTTGACTAAAGAACTCTGGGGCCCAAAGCTATCATGGTGGGTGGGTGAATAAAGCGGGGATTGCTGAGAGAAAGCGCAGAACTAAAGACTGAAGGTACACTGGATAAATTACCTCCTTTCTGAACCACTCTCTCAATCTCTCCTTTGTGTGGTCTACAAGCCAGCTGGCCTCACAGTTTAAAAATAAGGACCATTTTATGTTACCGTGATAAACATGAGCAGGCTGGAAAATCTAATATTTAAACTGGAGAGGAAAATGGAACACCTCAGAAGCTGTAAACACTCAAAAATGCCATAGAAAATCAAGCATGTAGTAAGGTTTTGATTTTTTTTAAGTTTCTTGTTAACTTACAAAGCAATTGCATATACTTAAGGGGTACAATGTGGTGTTTTGATACATGTATACATTGTGGAATGATGAAAGCAGGCTAATTAGTTTACCCATCACCTCAAATATTTATCATTTTTGGTGGTGAGAATCATTAAAATCTCTTTTACCCATTTTGAAATATACAATACATTATTATTAACTATACTATAGTCACCGTGCTGTGCAATAGAACATCAGAACTTCTCCTATCTCACTGAAACTTTCTACTTGTTGACCAACTTCTCTCCTTTCTGGTTCACCCCCCTCTAGTCTGTGGGGACCACTATTCTACTCCCTGCTTCTATAAGTTTGACTTTTTTAGATTTCACATATAAGTGAAATCTATGGTATTTGTCTCTTTTTGCTTGCCTTATTTCATTTAACATGTTGTAGGTGTATCCATGTTGTCACAGATGATAGAATTTTGTATTTTTTAAAACAGGCTGAATAGTATTTCATTTGTGTGTGTGTGTGTGTGTGTCTTGTGCATATGTATCACATTTAAAAAATCCATTTATCCATCGATGGGCACTTAGGTTGTTTACATATTGTGGCTATTGTGAATACTGCTGCAATAAACATGGAAGTGCAAATATCTCTTTGACGTACTGATTTCATTTCCTTTAGGCATATACCCTGTGTGGGACTGCTGGATTATATGGTAATTCTAATTTTCATTTTTTGGGGAACTTCCATACTGTTTTCTAAAATGGCTATATTAACTTACAATACTACCAAAGTTCTCCTTTTCTCCACATCCTCACCAACACTTGTCTTTCATCTTTTTGCTAATAGCCAGGCCAACAGGTGTGAGGTGATATTTCATTGTGATTTTAATTTGCATTTCTCTTATAATTTGAGATATTGAGTATATTGGCCATTTGTATGTCTTCTTTTGAGAAATGTCTATTCAAGTCTTTTGTCCATTCTTTAATAGGGTTATTTTCTTCTTGAGTAGTTTGAATTGCTTACATATTTTGGATGTTAACCCCTATTCAATGAATACTTTGCAAATATTTGCTTCTAATCTGTGATTTTTCTCTTCACTGTATTAATTGTACCTTTGCTGTGCAGAAGCTTTTAATTTGATGCAATACAATTTATCTATTTTTACTTTCATTGCCTATATTTT
>NW_012105365.1:4889666-4892340 GCF_000951045.1 Mandrillus leucophaeus
GCTATATTAACTTACAATACTACCAAAGTTCTCCTTTTCTCCACATCCTCACCAACACTTGTCTTTCATCTTTTTGCTAATAGCCAGGCCAACAGGTGTGAGGTGATATTTCATTGTGATTTTAATTTGCATTTCTCTTATAATTTGAGATATTGAGTATATTGGCCATTTGTATGTCTTCTTTTGAGAAATGTCTATTCAAGTCTTTTGTCCATTCTTTAATAGGGTTATTTTCTTCTTGAGTAGTTTGAATTGCTTACATATTTTGGATGTTAACCCCTATTCAATGAATACTTTGCAAATATTTGCTTCTAATCTGTGATTTTTCTCTTCACTGTATTAATTGTACCTTTGCTGTGCAGAAGCTTTTAATTTGATGCAATACAATTTATCTATTTTTACTTTCATTGCCTATATTTTTGGGATCATATCCAAGAAATCACTGCTCAGACCAGTGTCAAGGAACTTTCCCTCCATGCTTTCTTCTAGTAGTTTTACAATTTCATGTCTTAAATTTATGTTTTTTTTTTTTAAATCTATTTTGAGTTGATTCTTGTATAAGAGGTGAGATAAAAGCCTAGTTTCATTTTTCTGTGTGGGGATATCCAGGTTTCCCTACACCATTTGTTGAAGAGACTATCCTTTCCTCATGGTGTGTTCTTGGCACTTTTGTTGAAAAGTAAAAGACTGGAGGTGTGTGATTTTATTTCTGTTAATAGTCTCTCTATACTAATCCATTTGCTGATGTGCCTGTTTTTATGCCAGTACCCTGCCATTTTGATTACTACAGTTTTGTGCTATATTTTGAAATCATGTAGAGTGATTACTCCAACTTTGTTTTTCTTGGTCAAGATTTCTTTGGATAGTCTTTTGTGGTTTCATACAAATTTTAGAATTTTTTTTTTTTTCCTATTTCTGTGAAGAATGACATGGGAATTTTAGTGAGGATTGCATCAAATCTGTAAATCGCATTGGGTAGTATGAACATTTTGACAATACTTTTACAATCCATGAACACAGAATATCTTTCCATTTATTTGTGCCATCCTCAATTTTTTTCTTCAATGTTCTATAGTTTTCACAATGAACATCCTTTACTTCCTTGTCTAAATTTACTCCTAAGTATTTCACATTTTTCATGCTATTGTAAATGGAATTATTTTCTTAATTTCTTTTTTTAGATAGTTCATTATTAGTATATAGAAACACTACTGATTTTTATAAGTTGATTTTGTATCCTGCAACTTCACTGCATTCATTTATCAGTTCTAATAGTTTTTTTGGTGGCGTTTTTAGGATTTTCTATATGTAAGATCATTTCATCTGCAAATAGAGATACTTTCACTTCATCCTTTCCTGTTGAGATGCCTTTTCTTTCTTTTTCATAATTGCTCTAACTAGCATTTTCCAGTACTATGTAGAACAGAAGTGTTGAGAGTGGCCATCTTTGTCTTTTTCCTTATCACAAAGGAAAAGCCTTTTACTTTTTCACTGTTGAGTATGATGTTAGCTGTGAGTTTGTCATATATGGCTTTTATTGTGTTGAGGAATATTTTTTAATTCTTTAATTTTTTTCCAACATATGTTGAGATGATCATATGGTTTTTGTCCTTTATTCTGTTAATATAGTGAATCACATTTATTGATTTGCCTACTTTAAATCATTCTTGCATTCCAGGGATAAATTCTACTTGATCATAGTAAAATATCTTTTTAATATATTGTCAAATATGGTTTGCTAGTATTTTGTTGAGTATTTTTGCATCTATGTTCATCAGTGATATTGGCCTGTAGTTTTCTTTTTTTTGTAATGTCCTTTTCCAGCTTTAGTATCAGGATAATGCTGGCTTTATAGTACAGGGTTTGAAAATATTCCCTCCTGTTCTGTTTTCTTGCAAGAGTTTGAGAAATAACTGAAACTTAATTCCTTAAATGTTTGGTAGAATTCAGTTGTGAAACCATCTGGTTCTGGACTTTTCTTTGATGATAGATTTTAAATTACTGGTTCAATCTCTTTACTCATTATTGGTCTGTTTGGATTTCAGATTTCTTTGTGATATAGTCTTGGGAGGTTATATGTTTCTAGGAATTTATTCATTTCTTCTAGATTGTTCAATTTGTTCATGTCTAATTGTTCATAGTTGCCTCTTAAGATCCATTGTATTCTGTGTTATCAGTTTTAAGATTTCCTCTTTTATTTCTGATTTTATTTATTTGAGTCTTATCTATTTTTTCATAGCCTAAGTAAGGGTTTGTCAATTTTGTTTAGCTTTCCTAAATTTTTTTCTACTGTTTTTCTAGTCTCTATTTCATTTATTCCTTCTCAATGTTTGTTATTTTCTTCCTTCTGCTAACTTTGGGCTTAGGGTTTTTGTTTTGTTTTGTTTTTAAGTTCCTTGAAGTGTAACATGGTTATTTATTTGAGATCTTTTTTCTTTTTTGATGTAGGTGTTCATTGTTACAAACTTCCTTCTTAGAACTGCTTTTGCTGCATCCCTTAAGTTTTGGTATATTGTGTTTCCATTTTTGTCTGTCTAAAGATATATTTTTATTTCTTTATTATCATTATTTTTGAGATGGAGTCTCACTCTGTCATCCAGGCTGGAGTTCAGTGGTGCAGTCTCAGCTCACTACAACTCCACTCCCTGGGCTCAAGCAATCCTCCCACCTCAGC
>NW_012105365.1:4893025-4894884 GCF_000951045.1 Mandrillus leucophaeus
ATATACATATACATATATATTTTTATACATATATATGTATTTTTTTTTAGGTGCTCTGATGTTGGGTGCATATATAATTGTTATATCCTCTTGATGAATTTATACCTTCATCACTATATAATGACCTTCTTTGTCTCTTTTTCCAATTTTTAGCCTAAAGTTCATTTTGTCTGAAATAAGTATAGCTACCACTGCTCTCTTTTTGTTTCCATTTATTTGGAATATCTTTTTCCATTCCTTCATTTTCAATTTATGAATATTCTTTTAAGGTGAAGTGAGTTTCTTGTGGGCAGCATATACTTGGGTCTTATTTTTTTTAATCCATTCAGCCACTCTATGCCTTTTTATTGGAGAATTTAATCCATTTCCATTCAAAGTAATTACTGATAGATAACAACTTACTACTACCATTTTGTTCATTGTTTTGTAGGTTCTTTGTTCCTTTCATCATCTATTACTTTATTCCCTTGTGATTTGAGGACTTTTATAATGGTATGCTTTGCATCCTTTCTTTTGGCTTTGTGTATGTATTAGAGACTTTTGCTTTGTGATTACCCTGAGGATTTTATAAAACATCTTATAATGGTGTATTTTAAGCTGATAAAATATAAATTTGATTGTATACACTTTTACTTCCCCTTCTGCCAACTTTCATGCTTTTGATATAATAAATTGTATTTTTAAAAATAGTTTTTATCTTTAACAAATTATTGTGGCTTTAGTTATTTTTAATAGTTTTGTTTTTTAATTTTTGTACTAGAGATATAATAGTTTACCCACCATTATTACAGTATTAGAGGGTTTTGAATTTTACAATGGACTTATCTTTACCAATGAGTTTTATAGTTTCATATTTTTTTCATGTTACTAATTAACATCCTCTTCCTTCACCTGGGAGAACTCCTATTAGCATTTCTTGTAAGGTAGTTCTAATTGTGAGAAACTCTTAACTTTTGTTTGTCTTAGAAAGTCTTTATCACCCTGTCATTTTTGAAAGATAAGATTGCTGAGTAGTGTATTTTTGAAATTTTTTTCCAGCATTTTGAATATCATTCTACTCCATTCTGGTCTGCAAGATTTGTGCTAAAAAAAATCCCCTGATAATCTGGAGGAGGTTCCCTTGTATGTAACAAATCACTTTCCCTTTGCTGCTTTCAGCACTCTGTTTTTGTCTTTAACTTTTATTTTATTTTTAATTTTTGTGAGTACATAGTAGATATATATATTTATGGGGTATATGAGATGTTTTGATATAGGCATGAAATGTAAAATAAGTACATCATGGACAATGGGGTATCCACCCCCTCAAGCATTTACCCTTTTAGTCACAAATAATTCAATTATACGTTTAAAGTTATTTTAAAATATATTGTGTTCAACTTTTGATTATGATGTGTCTCAGTGTGGGTTTCTTTGGATTAGTTTATTTGGTATCCTTTGGACTTACTGGATCTATATTTCTATTTGTTTTCCCAGGCTTGGGAAGTTTTCTCCCATTATTTCTTTGAATATGTTTTCTTTTCCTTTCTCTGTCTCTTCTCCTTTGGGTACACCAATAATCTGCAAGTTCTTACACTTGATGGTGTCCCCATAGTCTCTTAACCTATCCTCACTCTTTTTAATTTTTTTTTTCTTTTTGCTCCTCAGATTGTGCAAGTTCTTGCTGATCCTTTCTTCTGCTTGATCTATTTTGCTATGGAATCCCTCTATTGATTTTTTTCAATTCAACTGTAGTATTCCTCAGCAATTATGATTTCTGTTTGATAATTTTTTTTTATTATACTTTAAGTTCTAGGGTACATGTGCACAACGTGCAGGTTTGTTACATATGTATACATGTGCCATGTTGGTGTGTTGCA
>NW_012105365.1:4894934-4957159 GCF_000951045.1 Mandrillus leucophaeus
TTCCTTCTAACAGTCAGGACCCTCAGCTGTAGGTCTGTTGGAGATTGCTTGAGGTCCACTCCAGACCCTGTTTGCCTGGGTATCAGCTGTGGAGGCTGCAGAAGATTGAATATTGCTGAACAGCGAGTGTTCCTGTCTGATTCTTGCTCTGGAAGCTTCGTCTCAGGGATGTACCCCGCTGTGTGAGGTGGGGGGTGTTGGTCTGCAGCTAGTGGGGGATGTCTCCCAGTTAGGCTACTCAGGGGTCAGGGACCCACTTGAGCAGGCAGGACGTCCATTCTCAGATCTCAACCTCCATGTTGGGAGATCCTCTGCTCTCTTCAAAGCTGTCAGACAGTGTCTTTTACATCTGCAGAGGTTTCTGCTGCTTTTTGTTTAGCTTTGTCCCATCCCCAGAGGTGAAGTCTACAGAGACAGGCAGGCCTCCTTGAGCTGCTGTGGGCTCTAACCCAGTTCGAGCTTCCCTGTGGCTTTGTTTACTTAAGCCTCAGCCATGGTGGGCAACCCTCCCCCAGCCTAGCTGTTGCCTTGCAGTTAGATCTCAGACTGCCATGCTAGCAGTGAGGGAGGCTCCGTGGGTATGGGACCCTCCCAGCCAGGTGTGGGATATAATCTCCTGGTGTGCCGTTTACTAAGAGCCTTGGTAAAGCACAGTATTAGGGTGGGAATTACCCGATTTTCCAGGTGTTGTGTGTCTCAGATTCCCTTGGCTAGGAAAAGGGATTCCCTTCCCCCTTGCACTTCCCAGGTGAGGCGATGCCTCGCCCTGCTTCAGCTCTTGCTGATCGCGCTGCACCAGCTGACCAGCACCGATTGTCCGGTACTCCCCAGTGAGATGAACCCTGTACCTCAGTTGAAAATGCAGAAATCACCCATCTTCTGTGTCGCTTGCGCTGGGAGCTGGAGGCTGGAGCTGTTTCTATTTGGCCATTTTGCTCCAGGACCCCCGTTTGGTAATTTTTAATATTTTCTATCTGTTTGTTGAAATTCTCAGTTTGTTCTTGCATTGTTCTCCTGTCATTAATGAGCATATTTATGACCATTATTTTGAATTCTCTCTGTGGGTAAATCACATAGCTCCACTTCACTTGGATCAGTTTCAGATGTATCTTGTTCTTTTATTTAGGATATATTCACCTTTACTTTTTTTTTTTTTTTGACCCTCTGTGTTGGTATCTGTACATGAGATAAAACAACTACCTCTCCAAGTCTTGTCAAATTGGCTTCTTGTAGAAGTACCTCACCAGTCCATCTAGCCAGAGATATTAAGTTACCTCTCAAATCTATGTGTTTGTCCACACTGCTATTTCTGTTTTTGGTGGCCCCTGGAGCTTAGGATGTGTCATATCCTGTCAGTACTCTGAGACAAGTAAGTTAGAATCCAGACTCCCTAGATGTAGCTGGAAAGGTTGGGGTGTTGAATTTGAATATATGTTCCAGTTTTTTCTCTCTTCACTGTGAAGCTGGGCATGGATATTTATCTCCCACTGTTTCTGCAGTTAGCCAGGGAGAGGATCTGTGGCAAATGCTTGAACTCATATTCAGGCTGCACTCTCTGATTCTGGGGAGATCGCTGCTGAGAGTGGGCCCATTGTATATTGACCATTTTCTTTTCTGTGGTCTAGGACCACTCATAAATGCAAAGCCCCATTGGCTCCTAGAGCTGGATCATTAAGGAGACAGTCACTTGAGTGGGATATAAAAGTTGTGGCACTTGGCGCATGACCAAACTCCTTCCAAGAAGAATGAGTAGACCTGGATTTATTACTGGGTGAGCTAGAAGAAAGGCATATGAAGTTTCAAGCTTTGACTCTGGTTGTTGCTGAGGGCTGTTTTGTTTTTTTTCCCCGTTAACTCCCCAATGCAAGTTCATTAGAAGTCAGGCCATTAAGTGGCCACTGTCACTGTGTATGATAAGCCCCTTCTGAAGAGAAAACGGAAGCTGTATGTTCTCACCCTTTTCTGCATTGCTCCAAGGGGATGTAGCCCCTGAAAGTATTTGCATGCTCACTTAAAAACACTTCTTTATTCTGTGATCTATGGAATCTTGAATATGCCTGGTCCCTTTTTTTCCATAGCTAAGAGGTTTAGAATGGAGTCCTTTGGGTGGTAGCTATAAAAACTGGGGCACTTAATGAAAGGCATAAACCCCTTCCAGGAAGAAACAAAGACCTGCATGTTTAGAACCCCTTCTCTGCATTGCTTCTAGGGAATGAAGCCCCTGTAAGTGCTTACACATATATATAAAATGCCAGTTTTTTCTTTGGTCTAGGTAGACTCACATATACTTAGTACCCTCTGTTCCCAGAGGTAAGATGTTTAGGATGCAGTACCTTGGATAGAAGCTATAAAAGTGGGACACTCAATGTATGGACAAGCTCCTTCCAGGAAAAATTAATAGAACTGGAGTTATCACTGTGGTGAACTTGGAGAGAAGGCTCCAGAAGAGCCAGTGTTCTTCTCAGTGTGGTGATGGGTTAATATTTATCTGCCTCCTTAACTCCCTGATGCAAGTTAGTTGGAAGCCAAGCTGCCAAGTAGCCACTGGAAAAGTATGCTATAAACTCCTTCTTGAGAGAAACAGGGCTGCATTTCAGCCCCATTCTCTGCACTGCTCCTGTGGGACCAAGGCTCTGGAAATGCTTGCATACTTTTATAAAACACTGCCCTTTTCCTGTGGTCCACAGAAACATGTAAGCCAGTCCACTCTGCTCCCAGAGCTGGAAGGTTTAGGATGCAGTCCCTTGGGTGAAAGCTGTAAAAGTTGGGGTGCTCAGTGTATGAACAAATTCCTTCCAGGATAGATTAATAGACCTGGAGTTATTGCTGGTGTGAACTGGGGGAAAAACTCAAGAAATGCTGATCTGCTTCTCAGACTGCCAGTGAGCTATTTGTTCCTTTAACTCCCTGAAGCAAGTTAGTTACAAGTCAGGCTGCCAGGTAAACACTGGGAGAATGTGTCCCTTCTAGGGAGACAAAGGGCTACATTTTTTAAGCCTCTTTTCTGCACCTCTCCTGGGGCATGAAGCCATTGGACGTGCTTGCCTGCTTGAGTAACATCGATGCTTTTTCACTGTGGTCTAGTGAGACTCTTATGTTTAATCCCTTCTGCTCCCAGAATTGGTGAATTTAGTGTCAAACCAAGGAAAATCTTAGAGTTAGGATGTTATATGTGGGTCCAAATCCTCCTCTCCACAGGGAGAAGCTGGATGTTGGGGATTCCGTTCAAGATTTTATGGCTCAGTGCCTGGGGAGAGTCTGTCTGAGTATGCTTCAGCTTTTCCTACTCGTTTGATGTGGGTGTTCTCTCAGTTGCCTGGTGGGTAGGAGTCTCTCAACTGGTATCTAACTTTCTCTCAGAGGGAATTGATCTGTGAATAGATGATTTTTTTTTTGGTGGATTCGTGGGTAGAGGGAGAGGCGGGAGCTTCCTATTCTGCCATATTGCTGATGTCACCCTGATATTTTTTTTTAATGAGTGGGATATATCATTTTACTTGGGTTTCTTAAACTCAGGAAGTTTTTTGCAAAGATGGACTGGCTCAACCAGTTTTATATTGTGAACTGATGAAATGTTACTGGAGCAAAAAAATCAACCAAAAACCTATTTGCTTGAAATGGCTTATGTAAAAGATTTCATAGCTGCTATTTTTCATACATATGTTGAATATTTTGAAAAATATTTCCAAAGATCACATGTTAGATGATGCACTTCCAGTTGGAAATAAAGCTTGTGGCAAGGCAAAGGAAAATGACAAGAACTGTCAGTTAATGCATGAAATTATATTTTCAGGGCATGAAATATAGTGTGCATAGATCAAAACCCAGCCCTCTCAAAAACAGAGTTTTCTGAAGACTTATATGCAAACCTAATTGTCTTGTTTGAAAAGATACATAATCAGTTTGATTGTCTGAGGCATCAGCCATGTCTCTGAACAACCCATCTGATATTGCCTTCTTCAGACTGTCACATTCCATCAGAGGACTGAGTTTATTTTCTCTCCCATCAGCCTTGCCTCAGCCTTTATCCTGAGCAGATGCTCATTCTTAACGCACTTATCTAGCACTCCTGTCAGTTTCAGTCACAGCAGAATTCATTTTTGTCATTTAGTGCTGTTGAATCTATTATCCAGTCTAAGCCCCCCTCCCCAGATTCCAGGTTCTTATTTGAATATGGAAATTAGACACTGGTGAACACTATTGTTTTGAGCATCTGGTGAGTTTTGGATTGCTTGATTAGGTTGCTGATTCAACTGCATCCAGAAGAAAGAGAAGAATTTCTACATCTGACTCCTTTATTTCCTCCAAAGCCAGTCCTGTTGGCTTTTTGTGTACCTGTTACTTATTTTCAGGCATTTTAAAATAGTATAATTATGTTTGATTATTCAGGCCTTGACTGTTTAGCCTGTGGATACTTCATATCGTGATTCTCCTCATCTTTCCTCTCACTGTCTTCTTTGGGTCACAAACGTCCTCTCATCATAATATTTTCCAGTCTTTAAGCTTCTTAGAGGCAGGCACTACAACTTACTCATTTTTTTTTCTGTTGTGGGATAAAAAGTGGCCCCTAAAAGGATATGTCCACATCTTAATCCCTGGAACTTGAGAATGTTAATTTACTTGAAAAAAGCACCTGTGCAGATATAATTAAGTATCCTGAGATGAACTCATCCTATAGTATCTACCTAGATTGGCCCTGAATCAAATGACTAGTGTCCTTGTAAGACACATGGGGGACAAAACTGACACAGAAGAGATGATGTGATGATGGAGGCAGAGATTGGAGTGATGTGGCCACAAGCCAAGGAAGCCAGCAACCACCAGAAACTAGAAGAGGCATGGAACGAATTCTCCACTAGAGCCTCTGAGAGAGTGTGACCCTGCTGATGCTGACACTTTCCTTTCAGACTTTCAGCCTCCGTAACTGTGCAAGAATAAATTTCTATTGTTTTAAGACACCCAGTTTGTGCTAATTCCTTATACCACCTATAGGAAACTAAAGCACTCCCTAGCCATGGCCCCAGCACAGGATCTGACACATAGATTCTCAGCAAATTTTCCTACATTCATAAATGATTTGTGAGTAAAAGGTTGATAAAAATAGGACACTATTTAGTAAGAATAAGCCAGTTTTAGCTTATCCATGTTTTCCCTGTTCACTCCCTTACTTAGGTTAGTAAAATATTCAAGGTTAGTAACAAGCCAATGTGCCTGAGCATGGCTACTGAAAAATTGGAAAATAAGATATCCTGCATTTTATTGCCTCATTCAGCAGTGAATGGTGAGAGTGATTTTCTAATGGAATGAGGAGATACTCTGCCAATTTCATAGTAATTAAGGTTGCTTTTGGAAATGAGAGCCATCAAATCTTCCCTGGCAGCCACAGTCTCTATATTCTGAACATAGCAACTCTCTTGTTGTCTCATATCTCTATCTGGGCAATTCTCGGCTGCCCCACAGATGTGGCTTTAGAAGATCAAAATGTGTATTGTTGCTGAAATGGTCTAATATATATGGTGTTGCTACCAGTCAATTTCTGATCATTGTGGACCATAGAGAAGTATGACCCTGCTTACAACTCTTCAGCAGGGTAACAACTTGAGTTTGAAGTATGCATAGATGTGAACAAAAGCACAGTCAGACAGTTTCTTCTAAAATAAAATGTGGAAATGATTTGAAGTCATTCAAATTACCTTGAGTTATTCAAAAAGAACAAACCATTATCCACCATGCTGGAAAACCTTGAAGGTTTTATTCTCAGTATCTTTACATTAATACAGATGCTTTTTATTTTGTGCTGAGAAAATCAATGTTACACATAATGTAACTTTAATATACAACATAGAAACTCATCCTAAATTAGTTACAACAAGGACCTACAAAAAACTTCATAGGAAAAAAAGTTACGTAATATTGCCACCGTATTTTTTTTTTTTTTTTTTTTTTTTTAGTAGACTGACCCTGTCAGACCCTGTCACCAATGCTCAGCTCTGTAAACAATGGTTATTTCCATGTTCTGGGGGAATTGTTAATAATAGGGGCACTAGAATCAGCCTAGAAAGTTCTAGCACATCACTATATACAGTCCTCAAAAATAATTTATCGTACTGTTTCTAAAAAAAGGTACTAGGGTTGTTCTCTTGCTCTGTTTCCATATTCTGGAACTGCACATGAGCACTTTTGTCTAACAGTCTAAAAACACAAGAACTGAACTGCAATTCACAATCACAGAGATGAGGTGGTGGAGTCGAGGACTTCCCGCCCATTGCACACCGTTGGCACATACATGCTTGCAGAGGCTGGAAAACAAAGTGGGACAGAAAAGTTAGTCAAGTGGGACACAAAAGTTGTAGCATGAAGGATACAACGGACTTTGGGGACTCAGGGGGAAAGGGTGGGAAAGAGGTGAGGGATAGAGACTACGGATTGGGGTTCAGTGTATACTACCCAGGTGATGGGTGCACCAAAATATCACAGATCACCACTAAAGAACTTATTCATGTAACCAAATACCATCTATTCCCCAAAAACCCATGGAAATAAAAAATGTGAAAAAATAAAATAAAATTAAAAACTCATTTTAATTTAGCTTTGGAAAATGCTAAATTGTTAAAATGCTCTTGTAGGTCAATTTCTAAATATGTTCTGCTCAAAATTAGTTTGCAACTTGGAACATACCTCTTGGCGGAGAATTTATAAATATAATCATTGTTGAAGGAAGTCACTTGCAGGTTGAAAATTAGCTTTGGTAATCTATAAACTGGTTAAAATACAATGTGCAAAATCAAAAGCTCACTGTAATTTTTATAGGTTACTAAATTATTTACCGTTTTCAGTACCTTAATTAGTTTTGTTCTGTCTATACAGGGATGAGCCTTATATAGTCCGTGAGTCATCTATGAACTCTACTGCCTTAGAGAATGGTTTGATATATTTTCATTGTTCAAGTGGATAACTTCGGTAGAAACACTAGTAAGGGCTGGGTTGCTAAGAGCTTCAATTTCATAACAGGTCTCAGAAAAGATATTCCAAATGGATGGTGCCCTTGTTAATGACAAGTAGTGACAACAGTGTTATGGTATGGCCCTGATGATGCTTTCCTTTCACACTTGTAGCCTCCATAACTGTGAGAGAATAAATTTGTATTGTTTTAAGACACACAGTTTGTGCTAATTCCTTATGCCAGTCATAGGAAACTACAGTACTTCCTAGCCATTTATATAGTATGGATTTATATTCATTCTTTTTATGGCACTCAGTTTTCCTAGATATAATTCTTAGCTATTAACTTGTTTTTGGTAAAGTTTTATTTCATGAGAAGTCTAGGTACAGATAAGTTATATATATATTTCACCCTTAATGCTTTTTCTTTGCACTGAATATGAACAAAAGCAAGGAGCCCCATTCTCCATGAAATGAAACCATGTAGCCAAGAGAATAGGTTGAAGAGATGGTGTTCCATTACATTTAAGATCTCTCTCATACAACCCCTTGGCTGTCTATTTGTATATACTCTGACCAGTAGGAGCTGATCCTCTGGGGTACTTGATCACAGCTCAGATCAAATTGACCTGCCATCTGTCCCATTCTTTAAGAACATATCTCAAAGTTAACATGCAGATAAACTGGCTTCATGTTTGAATGTCCATGCTTGACAGTGGATATATAATTGACCCATACATTTTCATTTTACCTAGGCAAAATCCCTATTAATTTCCTTAAACAGGAGCAACTATTTATGAAATATGAGATTATATGGCATTCAGTTGGGGAGCACTCACTATACTTGGGGCACCGAAGTCCATCAGCAGGTCCACCACTAGGGAATCTACAGCCCCTCAATTTTATGTTGATTACTTGGCTAGGTATGTAAGAAAATCTATGAAGTCAAGTTTGTATGGCTACCTCAAGTTACACTGGAGTCATGCGACATGCTAACTCTTTTGGAGATATTTTTTCATCTTATTAGGATCAGGTTCAATTTTCTTTACAATATGAGCCCAATAAAAGCTCTACAATGAAGAAATTGTTAACACAGTACGTGCCAGATAAATACTTGATGGAAAGTGGTCATAATCATAACTCCAAATGTGAGCGCTTTATTGTTTATAAATACTTTAATTAGAAAAATTATTTCCATATATTGTATCTAATTCCAGCTTCATCAAATGTAGGTAAGGTAAGAGAAAGGGCAAGGCAAAGTGAGATTCAAAATAGGTTACTGGAAACCTAGGAGAGCACTCTAGGTCATTCAATATGTGCTTTTTCTGCAGCTTTTAGTATCCAACTGCCTAATTGACATCTTCATGTGGATGTTTAAAAGCCACTTCAAAATCAGTGGCCAAAGCTGAACTCTTGATTCCCTAACCTGTCTCCATTTAGCTTTCCTTTCCTCAGTGAATGGTTTTGCCATCTGGCCAATTGCCCAAACCAAAAATCTAAAATGTATGTTTCATTCCTTTTTGTTTCAACCCTGCCCCATGTCAAACCTATCATCAGTTTCAATCAACTCTAGATTTATGTCTAACTAGATCTCTTTGCATCTACCACCCTGGGCAACCCACCATGATGTTTCTCCTGATCACTGCAAGAGCTGCGCCACTGGCCTGTCTGTTTCCACTTTTGCTTTTTTGCAGTATATTCTCTATACAGCAGTGAGAGTATTTTAAAATATAAGTCACCTATATATGCACTTCCAATGGCTTCCCTGTGTGCTCTAATTCTTTACTCTGGCTTATAAATCCCATCATAATTTGGACCATGTTTCTCTTTTGTTCACCTCATTCCAAATTTTCTTTCCTTCTTTTTACTTTTGTTCTCAAATACAGCAAGTCTGTTTCTCAACTTTCTGCCCTTACAGTAGCCTTTGCCTTTCTAGGAATGCTCTTCCCTCTGATCTACTCATGTCTGGCTCCTCCTTGTCATCCACATCTGAAATGTTACCTCAGAAAGGTAGTCATCAGCCCACTTAATTTAAAATAATAGCCAATCAGTTACTGTCACATCACCCAGTTTTGAAACTCAGCCTAGCTCAATTGTTGCTGCCTGAGTTTTTTCTTGCTTATTATTATTTTTGGTGTATCATCCTATACCCTTAACTAGAAAATATGCAGGGGTTTTACTTATCTGTTTCATTATTTTATCCCTAGTGCTGGTCATGGAATAGACTGTCTACAAATATTTCCTGAATGATCATATAAATGTTTGCATTTCAAAGAATCAGGAAACCAATGGAAGTTTCAAGAAGGAAATAATCTTTTAAACTAAAGAAATGACCGGCAAATGTGAAGCCTATGGGCAGTCTTATTTTGAGACAGGTGGGCTTGTGCTTCTCAAGCCACATTGTGACAATGACTGTCAACTACCCTTGCCAAGAGAACTGACTCAGGTTGTGAGCTCCCCATTCAGGCATGCTGCCTTTGACATTTTAACTAATCTCTTTATCTTTTCCAGGATCAAGTTGTATTATTTCTGTGCAGGATAAAAATGCAATTTTAGCGATTGAAGAGGAATAATGTGTCACAGGGATAAGTCTAGAACTAAGGCCTGCGATTCAAATACCCCCTCTTAAGTTTGTATCTGAAACCTACTCTGATGTTCCCTGTTCTCTTATGGAACTTGATGTAATGCTATTCTTTGGAGTGTACTCGTATAGTCGGCTTGCCTATTGCATTCTAATTTCTTGAAAATTAGGTAGCTCTTGCCTAGGTAAGAAGGACAGAGTCTGCAAAAGATAGCTGCATGGAAAATCCTCAAGTTCTAATATAAAAAAGTCATCTACTATGATCCCATGGACATCGTTATGGAAGTTAACAGCACAACTTTGTTTCATCTACCCCCTTCATAGGACATTCAAAGGAGCAACCTACGTCAGAATGTCTAAACTCTTTGAGAGGAAGATAATACAAATTCAAAGTCTTACAAGAAATAGCAACAGCAAAAACCCACAAGACTCTTTCTGCAACTCCTTTTTCCCCTAAATACTTTTTAATCTGTCGAAGGGAACTCTAACTTGTATTTTTCTGCTTCTCTTTTATTATTTCATCGGTAGCTTCTGCTGGTGCATTTTATTATGAAAAAAATTCTCATTTTTGCACATGCTGTTGAATATAGTAAGGAAAATTATTGTTTTGTGAGCTTACTATCTCAATTACTTTGCTTTTCATAAATATTTTACATATGCTTCCCATATTAGCCCATCTGTTATTCACCAAGGTAGTAAAATAGGTAGAAGGACAAAGTACTATCATTTGTGTGTGTATGTTTGTGAGGAGCTTTTTCTATTATTCTGATGAAATACTCATGGGATTTTTAATGGCACAAAGTTTAGCCCATTTTCTTAAGTATGGTTAAGCAGATTTCTATAATCATCCTTTCTACCAGACATAAGAGGCATGTAGCCTTATTTCTGGCTTTCCTGGGACTTGGGGTAAGTAGCAACTATTGGATACTCTAGGATAAGGTGTGCTTTTGCCATTCAAAGTGAAAATTTAAGGCAAATGGAAAAGGACCTTATAAATTCCACTATTGATCACAAAAGGGTAATTCACTGCTATCAAAAGGCATATTTTGCTTTACAAACTGGTGAAACATTGAAGATCAGTGTAACCAAGTGGCAGCTTTGTCTTGCTCTGTGAAATCCACTTCTCTTCCACCAGTAATGCATGGGCTAGCCAGACTTTGGAGAAAATTATTGTATTTTTTCAGGTAATTAGACCCTCAATCAATGCTAAATATATTTATTTAATAGATTTTTATGGATGCCAAGTCTGTTAGTCAATTTCGTGGCTGAGACTGGTTGCTGAGAATCAGTATTACTTTAGCAGTGCTACTTTGCATCAGTCTCAGAAAAAAAAAATAAACATTTCAACAGAACAGACATTCCAGTTTGCTTCATCTGTTCCATTTCCTTGCTTCTGATGACCCCAAATAATTTTTTCCCAGGAATTCTGTTTGTTTAGATATTTTACTATTATGGTCGTGAAATCCAGTTTCCACCAGCTGTTTGTTTTCTTGTGTCCTGCTTTGTCATTGCATCTGTTTTCTTACTCATCATCTTAATTTTACTTGTGCTAGAGTCCGTTGGTTCCATTTCAGGAGAACTGTATCTGGTAATTGATTAATAGATGTTATCTGGGCAGATGAAGACACGACTACTACCCATTGGCTTGGTATTCTGGTTGTGTCAGAGATTTCACAGTGGAAGGCAAATAATTCATTATTAAGAAATATAGACTGGGCCTAGTGCAGTGGGTTGGGCCTGTAATCTCTGCACCTTGGGAGGCCAAAGTAGGAGGATCATTTGAGGCCAGTCAGGAGTTTGAGACCAGCCTGGGCAATGTAGCAAGACCCCAAAATTTAGGTGGGCAGGATGGCATGTGCCTCAGGTGCTGAAGTGGGAAGATCACTTGAGCTGAGGAGTTTGAGGCTTCAGTGAGCTAGGATCATGTCACTGCACTGCAGCCTGGGTGACAGAATGAGACCCTGTCTGTCAAAAAGGGTCTCTTCAAAAAAAAAAAAAAAAAAAGAGGCCGGGCGTGGTGGTTCATGCCTGTAATCCCAGCACTTCAGGAGGCCGAGGCGGGCGGATCACGAGGTCAGGAGATGGAGACCATCCTGGCTAACATGTGAAACCCCGTCTCTACTGAAGATACAAAAAATTAGTCAGGCGTGGTGGTGGGTGCCTGTAGTCCCAGCTATTTGGGAGGCTGAGGCAGGAGAATGGTGTGAACCTGGGAGGCGGAGCTTGCAGTGAGCTGAGATTGCGCCACTGCACTCTAGCTTGGGGAACAGAGTAAAACTCCGTTTCAAAAGAAAAAAAAGAAAAAAAATATAGACTGAATTCTCAGTGACTGCTTCCTCTTTATGACCCAAGTAAATAGTTTTAAATTGTTAACAGTAGATTTAAGATCATCATATTCATTATGCTGTGGGATAAAAATCTGCAAGTCCAAGATTTAGTTTCCAAATGGGGAGGTAGAACTA
Organism: Mandrillus leucophaeus; assembly: GCF_000951045.1. Classification (NCBI taxonomy): domain Eukaryota; kingdom Metazoa; phylum Chordata; class Mammalia; order Primates; family Cercopithecidae; genus Mandrillus; species Mandrillus leucophaeus. Next base: position 4,906,920 of record NW_012105365.1, read on the forward strand.
TATGAAAGCAATGACTTCTTCATTCAATGATTCTTTTCTTGTGAGACAAGATTTATGGAAAAAGAAGATATGTCATGACCCTTTTTAATGACCCATTACCTTACCAACAGAAATAGCACTTGGTCTTAGTCCATTTTCTGTTTCTGTGACAGAATATCACTTACTAGATAATTTATAAAGAATAAACATTTATTTAGCTCATGGTTCTGAAGGCTGGAAAGTCCAAGGGCATGGCACCGGGCATCTGGTGAGTGCCTTCCTGCTGTCTCAGGACATGGTGAGAGGCATCACGTGGTGAGATAGAGTAAGTATCTAGTTCAGGTCTCTCTTTGTCTCCTTAAAGTTAAAAGCCATCAGTCCCATCATGGGGGCCCCACCCTGATCACCTTATTTAATCCTAATTACCTTCCAAAGACACCACCTCCAATCAGGATACGAATTTGGAGATTAAGTTTCCAACACATGAAATTTGGAGGAAACATTCAAACCATCAGTCTTCAACTAAATACTTCCCTCCATTTTTGCCACATCATGTTACTTTAAAATATGTTATTGGCCAGGCACGGTGACTCATACATGTAATCCCAGCACTTTGGGAGGATGAGGCGGGTGGATCACGAGGTCAGGAGATCGAGACCATCCTGGCTAACCCGGTGAAACCCCATCTCTACTAAAAGTACAAAAAATTAGCCGCACGTGGTGGTGGGTGCCTGTAGTCTCAGGTACTTGGAGGCTGAGGCAGGAGAATGGTGTGAACCCAGGAGGCAGAGCTTGTAGTGAGCCGAGATTTTGCCACTGCACTCCAGCCTGGGGGACAGAGTGAGACTCCATCTCAAAAAATAAAAAAAATAAAATAAAATAAAAATTTACTCTTCTCCTTCCCTCAGAAAGTACAAAGAGGGATGCCCAATAAATAATTGGTAAATGAAAAGGCTCATTTTTCTGTGCTTTTCTATCAATTCTGCATTCTTTTCACTATCTTAGTTGCCCAACATCACTGGTTTCTCTTCTTTTCTATCAAAATATGTTTTCAAACAAGGATCAGAAACTTATTCATCCTGAGGCTCAGATAACTAATATGAGTTGCATGGGCTACTATGCCTAGGGACAAAAGTCTAAACCAAAAGTGTTAAACTCTAATAAAATTAGTTTTAGTCTCCTTTCTAGTGGAACAAATACTGTTAACGGAACAAATACCGTTAAATTATGTATGGTATCAGAACACTTTATTAGCTTCTACTGCTGTCTCTCACTCTGGTCTAAACCACCACCATTTGGACTGTGCCTCCTAAATGATCTCTTTGACTGCTCCCTTTTATATTTTGCCCACACAGCCAAAATTTATGCTTTTAAAGTCAGGTCATACCACAACTCTGATGAAACCCTTCTAGTGCTTTCTCATTTCTTTCAATCAAAGAGCAAATATCCTTATAATGACCTACGTGATCTACTTCCTCTCTGTTCTCCTCGCCTCTTATTTTCACCTTTATTCGCCTTCCTCTAGCCACATTCAAACCTAACTTGCTTGGCCAGGCTACTATGTAGTTTCATTATGGAACTCCATGAACATTATGGTACTACATGAACAAGTCTGTACCCAGGCTGATAGAACGAGATGCCATCAGGTATAGAGCTGAAAAGTAAGCTTTTAAAACAAACAAACAAACAAACAAACAAACAAAACCACTGAATTTGCAGATGCCAACATTCTCGTTGTCAGAATAGTCTATGAACTGAATTTTGTAACTGAGCTGAGGCAGCAAATCCAGGGAGGCCAGAGGAGCCATACAGCAGCTTTTGAGAGTTTCATCTATAACTCCAGTTACCAAATTCCTAAAGTATCTAGTAGATAGGGCCCTAGTTTTCTCATCTAGAAATGTGGTTATTAGAATAAATGTTCCAAAGTGGCCCTCCCAGCTCTGACACTTGTGGTCACTGTTATTAAAGAAGGTGAGCTATATTTACTTGGGGAAAACCTAGCAACATATTAGAGGTAAAGAGAAAATGATTTAAGGGATGGAAAAAAGCAGTTGTGAGACAAACACAATGACAGTGTTAAATAGAAGAAAGAGGAACTAAACATCAATTCCCTAATACATGTAGAGTTACCTATTGTAGCTGGAGACTCTATTCTTCTATTCTTCCATTGACAATGACAAGGGGAGTAAAAGGGAATGGAATGAGATTCTCAGGAATGCTGTGGACTTTCTTTTTTTAACTTTTATTTTAGGTTTGGGGGTACATGTCTGTTACATAGGTAAAAGCATGTCATAGGGGTTTGCTATGTAGATTTCAAGTGATGAAATAAGCCTAGTACCCAATAGTTATCTTTTCTGTGGACCTTTTTTTTTTTTTTTTTTTTGTGGAGGGCAATGGAGTCTTGCTGTCTCCCAGGCTGGAGTTCAGTGGCATGATCTTGGCTCACTACAGCCTCTACCTTGTGAGTTCAAGCAATTCTCCTGTCTCAGCCTCATGAGTAGCTGGGATTACAGGTGCGCACCACCATGCCTGGCTAATTTTTGTATTTTTTTTTAGTAGAGATGGGGTTTCGTCATATTGGCCATGCTGGTCTCGAACTGCTGACCTCAGGTGATCCACCTGCCTCGGCTTTCCAAAGTGCTGGGACTACAGGCGTGAGTCACTGTGCCTGGCCTCTTTTCTGTGAAATTTCTAAAGGGAAAAATAGATTAACATTTATCTGGTTTGGATGCTTTGGGTATATTCTCCATGAAAGCAGCTGGCTTGACTTGCTGAATACTCTAGTTCTTCCTGCACTGCCCATTGAAGATTTATGTTTATGAGATACCTGTGGCACGAAAGACCATCAATTCAGTCTGTATTGCTAAATACCTTGCTACTTTTCCTGGTCAGGCTGGTACATAGTGTCATGTGGGGCTCCCTGAACTTAGAGTACAGGACATGATGCTGTTTTTCGGGAGCTGAACTATAGAGAAGAAGCTTGGGCATTATGTGTTATGCTTTTATTTTATAAAGTCATATTCAGACTTCAACAATGGCTTGCCCCCTGCTAACTAGGCCATTGCCCCTTTTTAACTAGGCCAAAGTCTGGTCTCATGTGCTTGCTTTCTGTGGTTGTAGCTGTGTGGAAAATGAGCCATGACTCTAGGAGAGTGTTCACTTTATCTTTTTATACCATCACTTTCTTTTTATAATGTGAAAAAACTTTGTGATAATAAGTAATTGTATTAATTGAACGGCTCACACATTACCACCTAAACAAGTGACTTTTTTTGGCAGAGAAAATCAATCTCCATATCCCTACAACTCCTTGGGGACCAAAATCTGGGCATCATTACATAGTTGAAGTTTCTGGACTGATTTTCATGATAATGACATACATACATCTGAACGATTACAGCAAGAGACACATATCCTTATAGGACCGAGTCTGGGTACATAATAGCTCTGAAGACTATGGGGCACACTTCATTTTTCACCTCTCTCTCCCCAGTCTATGCTGATACAAAATCATATTAGTGTCAATATTCTCACCTGCATAACTGCTATAGGGTTTTATACTATGTAACTTCGTGTGTACTTCCAGCTTTTCTCTTTAAATATTATGCAGTTCTACTTACATTCCCAACATATGTTCTTGATTGCCTGTCCTTAGGAACTAGCTTTGGGAATCCCTTTTGCTTCTAGAGCAGAAGAGAATAAAAATGACCTCTTTTTCATCCAGATAGAAAGGATATTTGCTTATGTGTGTGGGTGTGGGAATAGAATTAAAAGTACGAGTTTAGGATTTCAAGGTGTCTGAGTTATACTGCCATTAGAAAGAGCATGCCCACTTTTAGTAAATGTTTTCTGAGTGGCCAGGTTCTTCTATGCTGGAAATGCCTTCCCTGAAAGTTCCAGAGGGAGCCTGGGAAATCACTGCATAGGGATATGGCCATTGGCATTATGAAGCAAAGGGTGGAAATTCAGAATGCCACTTTGTCTCTGAAACCCTGCTTCCTCTTTGATGGGCTAGAGACCCCCCCTGCACTGACTGCACTGATATCAGTGGATGAAGTAGACAAGGATGGTTTGGGTAGAGGTTCTCAAAATATTTCCCTTGGACCACTTCTATTGAAACAACTGGGGTATCTGTTATAAGCCAGATTTCTGGCCTTTGCTCCAGACCACATGAATCAGAATATCTACGGGTGGGACCAGGGCATCTCCATTTCAAAGGAGTTATTTTTCATACACAAATATCTGGGAATCATTGATCCATGGGTATTCTTAATGGAGAAAAATTAAGGTTTCATTTTTTGTTACTCTTACTTCTACTATTTATAGTTAATTAGGCACAACTTTAATTATACTCTTGCACATAGCAGTATGTAAAACTTTTCAGTTTTCCAATATATTGTTAACCATGTTCATTCTTTCATGTCTGCTACTGAGTTTGGTTATGCTTTTCCAGTTTTTTTGGAGCAACCAGTCAGCTTTAAAAATTCAACACCAATTCTCTTTCTGCTATCAACCACCTTGGCTGCCATCAGAAGGCTCTCCTAGGTTCCAAAGTAATGTGGTATTTCTCCTACTCTCTTGCCAGAGAACTAACTTGGAATTGATATGGCTGTACTTTCCAGTTGGGGTGACTTCTTGGTATCATACAGGATTGTGTAAAGTCACTGTAATTCTTGATAAGATGCAGCACTGGATTAACTGGGGATTGGGAAAGTGTGGCATAATTAAAATGGTCGCAGACTCTTTGAGAGGCAGGGTCTATGCACCTCCCCTTGAATCTGAGCTTTGATAAGTAAGTATGGTACCAATTATGCTATACCAGTTTCCTGGCCAAGCCAGTTTTTACTTCCTTTTTTCATGGAATATGCCTTTAGGAGCCAACATGGACAGGCTTCCTGGTAGGATGCCAGGAATAAGAGTGAAAGCATCATGGATCTTCCAGATCAGCTCAGTCTCTGCTTAAAACCATGGAAGAACCTCAGCCTCATGGAGCAGGTGAACCAAGCCCTGTCTGAATTCCTGACTTGTAAACTGTGAGAGATAATAATAAAAAGAGGTATTGTTTTAAGCTTTTAAGTTATGGAGGAGTTTGTTATGCAGGAATAGATAAAGTGGAGGAAACGAGATAACCCTATTTCCATATTAGCTTACTCTCATCTCTACAGCGGGTTGTTTTTACCTCTGAAGAGAAAGTCAGAAAACCAGCAGCAATATTAACAATCGTCCAGTGAAATAAAGTGCTAACATTATACTCACTGGAAGAACATAAATCGTGTACAACCCAAGAAAAACATATGCTTTATCTAATGAACTCAGAGCAGTTTAAGGAATGTTCTTGATTTCTAAAGCAACACACTTCCTAGTATTTAGGAGGGAAATGGATATAAATTGAACTGAATATACAATAGAGGAAACAGACACTAAGATATTAAATAATTGCTTCAATTCCTACCAAAGTGGGTCAGTAACATGTTCATGCACAGAACTAAATTCTATTGACCACTGGCCTTTAAACATCTTTGATTGTGATCTATAGAAATAAATACATTTTACCCAGACCTGGTACACGTATACATATAACTCTTCATGACTTACCTTTCATGCCTTACCTTTATTACATGCAATGCACTCTAACATTTTCTATTTTTTTCTTTTAAAAAACACTGGCCAAAGATACTAGATTTCATGACCCAATAATGGCTTACAGTCTACAGTATGAAAACCACTGTCCTAGACACCAAGCTTCATGGGGCCAGGGATTCTGTCCAATTCATTACTGTGTACACAGTGCTTAGAAACTTTTGGTGTGTAGTAGGTACTCAGTAATTTAATGAATGAATACATTTCTTGCTATGAAATACTCCCAACTTATTAAAATGGGAAGGATTTTAACTGAAAGTCAGGAAATCCAGGGTCAACTCTTGACTCTTGTATCATTGTATATCCTTGAGAAGTAACTTCAATTCTCAATTTTCTTACCTATAAAATAGAACTTGTGATATCTGGTACTCATGAGGATAAAATGAGTTCATGAATATATAACTACTTTGAATAAAAGATGTAAAAATGCAAATAACAGGTGAATGTATTTGTTACTTATGCACGTTAAAATGCCAAGAGATGTTATATAAAATCTTCACTTTGTTACATGGTACTACTTCATTGATTTGGATTAATTCGGGAAATATTGCTGAAACAATGAGGTCTGAATGTAGACCTTTTTTTAAAAAAAAAAAAAGTTTATAATTTTATTAACAAAATGTTCCAAAAATGTTGTTCAAACACCTGTCTTCAAGTACTAATTGGGTCACTATCAGATTAGCATACTGAGCAATAGTTTAACAGTTCTGCTGTGGTTGCAGTATATTGGTTTTATGTAAATGGATATTTCTGAATTTCTAACAAGAGACTTGATTGGAGAAAGTGCCCTTGCTATCCCTTCTGGAATTTATTAATTCCCAGCATATGCATTAGAAAATTCTGCCATTTCTAAATTACTGAGGTCTGGATATATGAAATTTTGAATAATTTCTATATGGAAGACTTATGAACCCCGCTAAATTGTTCTAATAACAAGCAAAAGTTCTGAGCTAGCAATGAGACAATTCTGCTGGGATAACCTTCTTTTTATTCTCTCTGCAAAGCCTGCCAAGGACCTAGCATCATGAGAACTTTTCCAGCTTCCTCTCCAGGAGAGGCTGCACGATACAGTGGTTAGGTGCACTGGCTTTGAAATCACAGGAACTGACTTTAAATTCTGGTTCTGCCATTTTTAAAGTGTGTGACCCTGAGTGAGTTTCTTTACCTTAAGGGGTTAGAGCATTGAATAAAACAGCACACACATGCACACACATGTGTAAAGTATTTAGTACGGTGCCCAGCATATGAAAAACACTCAACAAATGAAAGTTCCTGTTAACTGTTGTTAATATTTTTATAAGTTATTGACAGTTCTCTCTGGACTGGACTAGGTAGCTGTTAAGATTAGTCTGCTAAAGAAGAGCTTTGTTTGCTCAAGAAATAAACATAATTTTGCTAAGATCCGTGGAAAATGATCTCACAGGCTTTGCCATGCCCTGAAAGTCAACTTTTGTGACACGTTGGAGTTTAGCTGGAAAGACATGAATGTGCAGCCTATCCCGGAACACATGCTCTCAGCCTGTCAGTCTTCCCTCAGTTTCCTGGGGGAAGGGCTGCCCTGTTAAATTCTGTACTTTGGTGGAGAAATTGGGGCACTAATGTGATTGCTGACCCTGTGATGCTGAGTTATTTTGAAGTATCCTTTCTAATCAACTCGAGGCAAAATTTTGAAGCAGTCATTTGTCTCTGTCACTTTCTGTCCTCCCTCCCTGTCTCATGGCTCCAGTTCTTTTCTTCCCCCTCATCCAGCGTCAGTGAATTGCTTCTACTTCACACCACAAGTTAGCTGAATATTGCTTAAAAGGTTTTCCCCTTCAGGTACATTTGTACTTTAGAGAACTCTAAAGAATTAAATCAATGATTCTCTGTGGATAGTGTTTCAGACATTTGCAGGCCAGTAGCAGAGAGAATTTGGGACTGGGAACTATTCTAGTATCCTTCAGTTCACACTGCCTTCTCAGCTGAGAAAACATTGTGTCATTGAAGTAGGAGGAAGATCTATTCCAGCATTTTCCAAGGTGTGTTCCTTGGGATGTTAGTTTTACTGTGATAAAATATTTTTAAAAGTATTTTAACTTTGTTAACTTTTAAGAAAGTTAAACAGGTTTTCTTGCGTAGAGATTCTCAAAACCTATAACATACTTATGTTAAAGGAAATGCTATAAACTTCCAAGGGGGAATTAGGAATGCAGCATTTTTCATTGTATTTTATTATCTTCCTCTTTTAATTTTTCATGAAGCTCCTTTGGCATCTGTGTGACATAGAATATACTTTATAAAACACCAATCTAGTCCAGTCCCCTATTTTAATTAGTAAAATGAGGCAGAAAGCAATAGAGTGACTTGTTCGAAGTTATCAATTAAATTGACTCCAGAACAGGACTAGAGACCAGGTTATCTAACCTCACAACATGGTTAAACCCCTAATCGCAGCTATGGATTTAATGTCTTTGTTCCCTGCCAGACTGTATGTACTGCCCAAACAGAAACTTTGACTTGTTTGCTCCTCACTGCATCCGCAGCACCTAGCACAATACCTGACTCACAGTGTTCAAATCCATACTTAGTAAAATCGAATTGAGATTGTTCACGGGGACAGACATGTGTTGCCTGTTCTTGGCAGGCTGGTCCTGACTACAGTGTTACATATGAAGGAGTTAGTGCTGAGTTCCATACTTACACTGAGAGTATGTGGTCCCAGTTCCACTGACACTGAACCTATTGAGGTGCAGTCTGTGTGTGACAACATTCTTCTGGGGTTGAAACAGGATGATGTGAACCTTGGGTGCAAACAAACAGCCCAAGACCACAAAGCCACTCAGGCTGACAGAGATGCACATGGTTGTCGTCTGCACCTACAAGAGAAGGTTGGCTAGTAAGTGTCTGGCTGTACATTCAGTCAAATGGCCAACTAAAGAGAGTGCTGAAACAAGACCAAAACGAAAAACCCAGAATAATCGACAGCTCTATTCTGATTATAGCCAAATCAGTACAGTAATTATATTGAATCTTCTATGTTTGGGGTCTTGGAAATATTGCTTAGGATTTGTAAGCAAACACCATTTGTGTGGGGTGCTTTTGAATGCTTGCCAAGACTTCGCATGGATTTTCTTGTTTGTTTTCTTTATATTTTTATAAAGATATTTCTGTAAAACCACAGAAGTTGGAATCTAAAATAGTAAAACATATTCAATGATGAAGTGGCCAGATTGCTGGTGATTTCAGTCTATGAACTTGGCTTGTTTAAGGTTTAAGGTTATTATAAACAAATTTGTTGGTTTTTTTTTTTTTTTTTACATTTTTGTATCTCCCTTGCTTGCTGGAAGCTCTGCCTATCAACTACTGGTTTACCCTATTCTTTGTTGGGGATCACTATCAGCTTTCTTCTGTGGTACCTTTGTTTTGCTTATCTTGTTGGCATCTCTCCGGAATTTTGATTCATCAGGTACTCACTGTTCAATCTTCATGTTCTCTAGGCTTCTATACACCCATTCTTGACAGATAATTTTCACTTCTCCCTCACTGTTTTCCCTGAAAGTTCCCCAGAACCAGGGTTTATCATGTCTTCTCATTCTCATCCCAGAGTAACTTTAGATTTGTTTTCCTTTCCCCTTAGGCACATGCTATTATAAAGTAGCATGGTTTCAAATGCCCCAAATGACTTTAGGCATCTATGAAACATTTCTGTAAAGTCTCTGACCTTCCTCTCTAACCAAGGAAAGCTGAAGACTGAACACATAACTGGAGAAACCATATAATTTTAGAAGACTTCATTTTACCTTTGATTTTTTAAAAAAATTCAGGCTGCCCTGTGGCATAATTCTTTAGACCTTGTTTACTTTGAATCCTGAGAGCATAATCCATCCTCATCATTTTAAAGTTCTTCTCTCTCTTAACTATCCCAGTGCTCTCCACTTTGAGGCCCCTAATCGCAGGCCCCTTTCTTGTCAACTTCTCAGAAAACAAGCTGCTATCTGACTCTGTGATGCAAAAGTCTTCATAAATCTGGGAGAATTTGTTTTCTACATATATGTACAATATGATGTTAGAATTGTCCTCTTTCTGCTTCAGTTGCTGCCTCTGACTCTGAAGCCAGTGTGAAGGATATCAGAGATCATGGGAGGGGAAGACAAATCCAAATTTGCAAGATTTCCAGCAAACCTTTTCTGAAAGCATTTCTATAACCCTTGAAACTACTCACACACTTTAAGACATTACAAGAAGAGGTGAGAAGGGGCTTTTAGGAGGAGGGGATCTTGGGTGAAGCTGTACTGTGATTTTTGTCTCCTCGCTGAAGCAAGGAATGCTTCAATGTGGCCGTTTACAAAAAGTCAGGTGTTTCTGCAAGAAGAGGATGCCCTGAATTGGGACCTGATTCCTGCCTTGGAAATCAAAAAGGTGGTGGAAAGGCTCATTGCTTTAGGGGCATTGCATAAAACTTGCAACTGTCTCGGGGTAGTCCTTTGTTCTGAGAATTTATCAAAGCAAAGGCTATGTGAATGGTATGCATGGACAAGATGGGCCACACAAGAGCCATTATGCATGGTCTTGGGCCTATGTCTTGGCCTGGAGACCTTCACAGAAAGAGGCTTGGGGTAGGATAGCTGGATGCCCTGAGAATGAGCATGGAGCCACCAGAGACAAATCACAAAAGAGAACTGCCTGTCAACTCACTCAAGGTCCTTCAGGGGAAAAGGCCAGAGGGTAACTTCTAAAGATCATGTGAAAAATGAAAACACCCTCTAGTCATCTTCCAGGCATCTGAAGGATGTATCTTTCCATGTGTGGACTTAGAGATCATAAAGTCATCTAGCCACGAAGAACTATCTTACTGCTTCCTTATTACTCTTTAATCAGGGCTGAGAGGGAAGTAGCAACTGGTGGATTGGGGAACATGAACACCAAGGAAGATGCCAAGAGGACATAGTTTTGATTATTATATAGGACTAGATATTTTAATTTCTTAATAAAGACAATTTTCAATTGAAAATGATGGTAGTACCATATATTACCTAAAAGCATATAAATTCATGGGTCTACCAAGGTCATGAACGTTTTTTCTCATTGTGCTATCCCCAGCACCAGAATGGAGCCTCACATGTGGTGAACATTTGGTGTTTGAATATGTGCACAGGAATTTCCATCCCAGGGTGGGGGATGATTACCCTTGCTAAATACTGAAGAGATAACGGAAGGAGCATTAAAGTTGTATTTTTATCATAGTTTGTGCACCATGTTTATTCAGCATACCTGTTATAAATTTGAAATACCTTTTACTACAAAGCCCCAAATATCAGTCTCATAGTTTCAGTTATCCAGTTCCATCAGTAAGTCACACTATTAAAAGTCTGCTTTTGTCTGTAATTCTGTGTTCTGACCCTTTGAATACTACCAGCTCACGATGCTCTGTTTTCATCTTTGTCGAACTCGCAGCAATGCTTGACACAGTTAATCACTTCCTTCCTTTTGGATTCCTGGACACATCTTTCCCTCAGTGGTTGTTCTTTGTCTTAGTTATCTATTCTACTTGAACTTTAAGTGCTGGACTTGCCCAGAGCTCAGTTGTGAACTCTCTTTCTTCACCATCCCATTGAGTTTCATGGCTTAAATATTGATGATGTCCAAATCAATTATTACTGGTTTTGACCTATACTTTGGGCTTCTAGAATTATATGTTCAACTGCCATCATGACATATTCTTTTGGTAATGAAATAGGCATATCATAATAATGTAATCAAAATTTGGTCCCTTTCCCCAAGTGTCACTGTTTGCGTAAGTGACACCAGATGCCACCCAGTGTGCAAGCTAAAGACCATCCTTGATTTTACCATTACACCCATACATCCAGTCCAACAGCAAATTCTGTTGGGAAATTATTCTACATGAGCTTCTCATGCCATTTTGTGAACAAGGCTCTGCCTTTGTTCCAGAATGTCTTTTCAAGGATTTTGTGTAGCAAAGAGCTTTAGAAGATAGAGACAGTGACTACCTCTAGAACAAAGGGCAGCATACTACTCATTATAAAAGATTCAGGTTCCCTAGTCTCAGAGTTCCTCTCCTGTGATGTAACCCACTGATGGTACAGGGGTCACCTGGACTACTTTGTGTAGCCCTGTGAGAAGTGGCACTCAGGAAACCTGTGCAAATGCTGACACTCTGGCTACTGCTATTGCTGTGAGTCATAAAGTTCTTTTTGCTAGCATTAGTAAAACTGTGGTAAGCTAACTTGTTGCCTTGTAAGTATAGTAAAATCTCAGGCACTACAGTCTTTGACAGTTTTGACAATGAGGAAAGAATGCCAACAGACACATGGCTTTTTCAGAAAGAAAATATGAGGGCTTCAAGGACTGATTAACAGGATTTGAGGAAGTACGTGGGAATCAGTAGCAAACATGTTGACCAAATTGTACGGTTAAGCAGGAATAAATACTGTTCCACTTTATTGCCTGTTAAGGAGGAGGATTTGGAGATGTGGTTGAAGGCTGAGTAACAGGAAGTAGGTTTAAACACAGCTCCTAGACTGATGCCCTGGCTGTCGTTAACTCTTCTCTGGAGGGTAGAGTGGGGTGAATTTCCTCCCCGTTTGGATTCAGATCCACCTGATTCTAGTAACTAGTACTAACATTTGTCCTGGGTAGGCATAAAATTCCACTGTCTTTTACACAAAAATTGCAGAGACATGTACCTACGCTGAGCATTGAGAGATTTTCAGAGAACGTAGAAGCCAGGTGAATCACTCGAACTTTGACTGGTTTCCTTGGGAGGTTGAGACATCAGGGCACATATGCTTGTTAAGGAAGAATGGCAACAGCTGGGCCCTTAAAGGATTAATCCCCAGCTGTAGTCTCTTATTCTAAACTTAGATTCATTCCAAGATGACAGTCAAAGGATTCAGAGTTTTGTTTTGTTTTTCAGTGGAACTTAGCTTTCTGGGAAGCTATAGATGAGGCACTGATTTGTATTTGGGCGCTTACTCACCTGGATTGGTTTACAGTGTTCACAAAGAATGAGAAAGGGATGCAAAGAAATCTAGACAAATTCCTACCATCAGCGACAGCCCTGGAAAACTTCCCCAACCCTTATGCTAAAACAAGGCAAGACCCTAAGAGATATTATCATGATGAGAGAGCAAACGCCCTGTTAATTTTGTATCAAAAAGAAGCAAGTCACACTTGCTGTGTGAGTCAAGGCCAAATTAGTAAAGTGCGCAAGCCATGAGTTCCAGCCAGAAAGCTATAGGCTCTGGCTTTAGTCAATGGGTCACCAAAGTTAAAGCGAATAGTGACAGTAATGATGATCTTATTTCATAATTTAGTCTTTTAGGTGCACAAAAATATTGGACCTTATATGGTTGAGCCATAGGTAGCTGCTGAGTGCTTAAAACTGAAAACAAATGTGTCTTATTTATTGGCAAGGAGCTGCTCTCTCACTGTGCTGCCCTACTCCCCTACCCCCATCCTAATTTTAGCTGCTTTAAGGAAAATACTACTTAAGGTTAGATTAAAATTTCCCCATCCTGAAGGGTGGGTGAAGTCCATATACACCAGACTAAGTATGCTGAGGAACTTCAGAGAGGGGAGGAACCCAAAATTTTAAGCCTTGTTGGTGATAGACACCCAAATCACCACCCTAACCTATTAGGGGAAAGGCAGGGCTGGGGCTAGTGTAAAGCAAGTGAGGCACTTGCCTGAGATACAAATTTAAGGAGACATCAAAAATGCATTAATCAAGACAATAATGCAATATTTAAAATATCAAAAATAATGCCAAGTCCATGATGAACACAATGTCAACATTTTAAATAAGGATAGGATCAATAACAGCACTATGCTATTGTATATTTGATCCTAAGGCAAAAAGAAAATAAGTAACACTGATCCTCTTTTGAGTACTGCTTACGCAGGTGTCCTAGCCCACTCTGCATTGCCTTGTTGAAATCAGAACTTGGCTGGGTGTGGTGGCTCTCGTCAGCACTTTGGGAGGCTGAGGCGGGCAGATCACCTGAGGTCAGGAGTTCGAGACCAGCCTGGCCAACATGGTGAAACCCTGTCTCTACTAAAAATACAAAAATTAGCCCAGTGTGGTGGCACGCGCCTGTAATCCCAGCTATTCGGGAGACTGAGGCAGGAGAATTGCTTGAACTCGGGAGGCAGAGGTTGCCTGAACCCAAGATCATGCCATTGCCCTGTAGCCTGGGTGACAAGAGCGAAACTCTGTCTGGAAAAAAAAAGAAAGAAAGAAAGAAAGAAATCAGGACTCCAGGACCCTACACAAGTGTTGATACTCTGGCTACTGCTATGACTACGAGGTAATAAAGTTCTTTGTTTCTGAATCAGGAGTCTTATGTCTTCTGACACAAGGATTCTGAAACTGTGGCAGGCTAACCTGGTAGATTGCAACAGGGTAAAAACCTTTCACAGTTCTTGACAGGTTCTACCTCTACTTCTAACCATCTCCATTGTTAACATCCTATTGTCGGATGGTTCTGACCCCAGTACCCACCTCAACTTCCTAACCAGTCTCCTCATTTATGCCTTTTTGCCATATAGTAATAGAGTCTTTACAGCAGCCTGATTTTTTCTACTAAAATATGAGATCATAAACTCCCCTGCTTAAAAATCTTTCAGTGATTTTCCTTTCCATATAGAATAAAATATAAATTCTTTGCTATGGCTTATAAAGTCCTACATGATTTAACTCTCCTGCCTATTTCTCATATCAAATCACTCTTCCATTTAGTCATTAAACTGTAGCCATATGCTTTTCTTTTCTAAGATATTTTTGTTGAAGAGTGTTTGAACTTGCTGTTTCATCTGCATAGCACATAGAATTCCAATGTCTGGCTGCTTCCCTTCAGTGGAATTTTTTCTTCAGTGGAATATTATGAAATAGGTACCAGCAAAGTAGGGGTGACAAAAATTTTTTTACAGAATTTGAGATATAATATATATTTTTGAATCTTCAAAATAGTCAGCATGGGAAAATAGGAATTTCTTTGTAAGTATTTGAACCTTGTCAAAATTCTAGAGTCAATTTCCAAGACTCTGCCTACTGTAAGTAAATTGTTTCACGTGCTACAACCCCCAAAAGAACCTAGAGTCTTGACACTCCAAGTATGGTCTTAGTCTAGTAGCATCTCCATTTCCTGGGAGCTTACTGATATGGAGATCCTTGGTCCCCATCCTTTCTTACTGAATCAGAATCTTTAGTTCAACAAGATCCCCAGGTGATTCGCATGCACATTAAAATTTGAGATAAACTTCAGTAACCCACTTGTCAAGGCGATTTAAAAAAATCTCATTACAGCATTCACTACTGAATGAGCCTGCATTTTCATTCATTCATTATTTATGCTCCATCTCCATCTTCACCTTATTCCCACTAGACTGTAAGTTACAAAAGAGGAGAGACTTGCCTATGTTGATAACATTATCTCCAAGGCCTATAATAAGTCCTCACATATTTTTTGGAAGACGTGAACAAAACACTCAGTAATTACTATAAATGAATTTCTTTATGGATAACTTTCCACTCAAACATGGCTGAATTTTTATTTACACAATTTAAGCTGTGTATTGGATCCCAATGATTCAGTGTTTGATTCTTAAACTGAGAATGGTTAGTTGCAGTATAGCAGGAGATGACTTGGATAGTTTCTCAAAAATCCTTTGAATTTTTTATTCTAACTGAATGTCTTGTTTGTTCTGTATTGAATTCCTATAATAGCTTCAATTAGTCCTCCTTGATCTAGACTCCACCCTTTCAAATTCATCCTTCGTATTAAGGATACGTCTGTGTTACAGTATGAAGGGCATGGATTTGAATCAGAAAAACTACTATTTCTTAACTGGCCACCTGGGGAGTTCATTATCCTCTGTTTACTCATCTTTCTAATGGATAATAAAATTTGCTTCCAAGTTTTATCAAAATGAAGATAAGTGAGCTCATGTGTTTAAAGCATCTAGGAAAGTAAGTTGATCAGGAAGGTTTCTTTCCCTCTTGCCTTTCATCATGTCACTTTTTTGCCCAAGCAAATAACCAAAACAAAACAAACTCAAGACCTCAAAGCCCTTAAACATCTAAATGAACCAGCCTTGCCCCTGGCCCATTTTCAACCTGAGTAAGACTGATATGGCTTCCTTCTGGTTGGTTCATTCCTGTCTAGTCTCCGGAATATTCCCTATATTCTCTAAATACCTTAGTTGTGTTTGCCCACCAAGGTTATGGGGTAAAAATCCTGTCTTCAAGAAGTAATCCTGGAAAGATCATGATCTTACCCATATAACTCTTATGGAGCCCACAGGTATTTAGAGTTTATCTCACCAATTTAATCATAAACTATTCTGTGTTTATAATTCTTGAATTCTTTCTTGTTTAATATCTTTCTTCCAGCTGAGATATAAACTTTGTGAAGACTGGAATCTTGCCTTATGTTTATTTATAACTCACAATGGGTGGCAAAGCACTGAGATATAAACTTTGTTGACTGTTTGATGCTCAAAATTTTTTCAGCTGCTCTTCAATTATTGCTGCTGTCTGAACCACATGATTTTCCTCTGGGACATTTTAAATCTCAGTCTTGTTCTGGAATTTCTAGAGCAAGGGTCCCAAGTTTAAATGCTTGCAGGGTCTATGAAAGTTTGTAAGTGAAAGGGACCATGTGTGAGAATTCAGAGATCAGTGGGAGATAGGGGCAACAGGAGTAAGAGTGCTCTGTCTTCAGGGGTGAGCGCTGCTCAAGTCCAGCTAATTGTTGAGTGGAGGAATTTGGGCTCATGTTTTTACTTTGTTAAGAGAAACCGAGAATACGGATATTTATGTAAAGTTTCTCAAGTTTCTAACTTTGACAAGTATTTCAAAAACAGTGCAGGCCAAACTAGACATACTGGTGGGACAAGAAGAGCATGTGACTCATTAGGGCAGAGGTTTTCAATCCTGGCTGCAAATCAGGGTTACCTGGGAAGCTTTGAAAAATCCTGATGTCCAAGCCACAGGCCAGACCAATTAAATCAGAATCTCTGGGGCTGTGTCCCAGGTATTTTTTTTTTTCTGATGCTACCCAGTTGATTAAATACGCAGCCAAATTTGAAAAACACTACATTGGAGGCTTCCGTCTACCTTTCTCATTTCTTTTGTAAACTTAGGATTGGTATTATTTGTGAGGCTTCAGATCATCTTAGCGTCGCTGGATGCCTTAATTATCATGGACCTTAAAAAACTCTATTCCACAACCTCTATCCCATTTCATTTGCCTTATGACTTCTATGTGGTGAAAGCTCTGGTGTCTTCAGCTAATTCCATTCAGTCCGTTGTTCTACTCTATTGCTATCATGTAAAGAAGAAAGTCATTTTTTTGTATGTCTTAGAAGTAAATGCTAATTCACTGAATAAAATTAAATTTTTATAATGTTATTTATTCTCAGTAGTATTTTCTGCTTTGTCATTTTTTAACCAGCTCTTTTGAGAATTAAGAATTTCAAATCATATGTCCAGGACAAAATAATTAGTATTATAACTATTTTGCCATCCCAGTACTCCAAATCATGTCTGCTAAGACTGGCTTCCTAAAAACTTAAAAAAAAAAATCATGCAGATCTATGGGACTAGATGTATATATAAAGGCAAAAGATAGAGATGGGGCATTACAATACATTAACTATAGTTCTCCATGTTAATCCCCAAATTCTAACACTCCAAATCCCCTGTGGTTCATATACTCTGCTCTTTGACTTTGCTGATCCAGCTCTGATGTTTCTTCTTCTTAAAATTTTCCAAAATTTTTATAGGTAGTCTTGCCCCACAACATTGAACTTATGTTCTTCGTCATTATTGTTCATCCCTTAATGTAGCCCATAGGTTTCAGTCACATGGTTGTGAATAACTTAGAGTGACTAAACACAATATAATTTGCCAACATCTTGATCCCATGCTTTAAACAGATTTGCCATTTTTTTAAACAAAAGTATTTATCTATTTTAATTGGCAAATGACAATTGTATACATTTATGTACAGCATGATGTTTTAAAATATGTATGTATTGTGGAATGGGTAAATGGAGCTAATTAACATATGCATTATTTCACGTACTTACCATTTTTTATGGTAAGAGCTCTTAAAAATGGATCCTCAGTGATTTTCAAGAATACAATGTAGTCACCATGTTATACAACAGACCTCCTGAATTATTCTTCCTATCTAACTGAAATTTTATATCCACTCTGTCTTCTTTTTGGGCTGCAATTTTCTAGATTTTGGCAATGTAGGAATTGCTGGTAAACAACAGATTTGAGGATTTTTACAACCTATGGAGGCAATTCATTTTGTGAAATCATGGTGCAGCAAGTAAACCATTATGCTTCTGGAAAACTTTAATCTCTGACAATTTAAGAAACATAGAGAATAAAAAACAAATGCCTGAAGAGAGAAACATTCTTATACTCAGTCATTGTAAGATACTGAAATCAGAATTATAAAATGCTACATTTTATGTAGCATTTTAACAATTTGGAATATTATAATGGAATGATGAAGTTTCTTTCAAAAGAGATGGTAATTATAAGGGAGCCCAGAAATTTGAACTGTATATTACTAATAATGTATTAATTAACATTAATTAGGTTACCTGGATATGCACAGTAAAGTTTTTAACTATTTAAAGAAAAATATACATGTATATATAACTAAAGCTATAGAAAAGACATAGCAAATTAACATTGTATTTTAATCTGTTTTAGAGAAGTAATGAAGCATGAGTGAAAGTTTCTATCTTTAAACTTATGCTGGCTTAATGTTGCAAGTATATTTTAATTTACAGATTGATCCATGGTAGCCAAGTCCCCCTATATCTAATTTAAAGTACTCTCAAATAGATTCACAATTAGATTCTTAGTTTAAGTCTTATTCTATTGTCAATCACTTTTTAAGTTTAATTAATATTATGTGTACGTGTATTACATTTTATATCCCACTAGATTATACATTGAGTAAATGTCCATATCATTTATATTTATCTTCCCCTCTGTGCCTAGCACAGTGCTCTGTATGTGGTAGGTATGAATTAAATGCTCTCTACATGTAGAATTAATTTTAACATATAATATACAGGCTCATCATGGCATTTGAAATTACCCAACTCGTTGAGATGAAATAAAAGGAGTCTATTTTAAATACTACACAAGAAACACTGGCAGGAGAAAGAACAAGAAAAATAAGAAACAATCAAAGACTTACTCTGTAGTCACTTGATGTCACATAAAATATAGGGAGGAAGGCCAACCAGATGATGCACGTGGTATACATGGTAAAACCTATGAACTTAGCTTCGTTGAAATTTTCTGGGCACTTCCGCGTTTTGAAGGCATACACAGTGCATAAGATCACCAGGATCACATCGTAGGTAAGAGAGATCAACATGCTGGAATCTTTGACATTGCATTTTAGGATGACTGTTTCCCGCTTCTCTGCAAGGGTATACCTCCTGGTGCCTGGGGCCTCCAGGATGAGCCACACAGACACCATCACAATTTGCACAAGGATCAAACCCAGGCAGATGAAAACCTGAGAACTGGGGCTGATGAATTTTGGCCTCTGAGCGCCATTCTTGACCCCATCGAAGATGCGGGCAATGCAGTTTGTCTTGGTCAGCAGGGCTGAGTAACAGATAGCGAAGGAACTCCCCAGCCCAAGTCGGCGCAATGCACAGATGACTGGTGATGGCTTGGCAATGAAGAAGAATGTCATGCAGTATGACAGGCCAACCCCAAACAATAAGATGTAGCAGAGTTCTCGGCCCGATGCTTTGACCAAGGGTGTGTTGTTGTGCTTGATAAAAACAGTTATAACCATGCATGTACACATAAAACCCAGACAGGCAATGGTGACTGGGCCAATGGCCCAGGCGTCTTCCCACCTGATGTAGTCCTCAGGAAGGTCATAGCATCCAGTTAGGTCGGCAGTGGGCCACTGCCCAGGCCCACAATCCACACAGGTAAATTCATCAGCCAGGTATTCGTAGGATTCACAGGGGATGCAAATCCAGCAGCAGACATCCCCTGGTTGCATATTCTTCATTTCATTGGGGGCACAGGGGTCACTGCACTGGGAAGTGGGGACTGAGTTCCGGGACCAGTGGATAGAGTTGACATCTAGCGATAAGGTTTCCGCCCAGTGACCAACTTTCAAGTAGGAATACTTTCCACCTACATTTTGGAAATTGAACACGTTGTATCGCCCCATTCCATCTCCAAAAGTGTCAAACTTGACTATGCTATCTGCATCTTTATTTGGGTTGAATGGAGCTGTGATATGTAAAGTGAAAGAAAAAAAAAGAACACTTGTTTAGGTGTCTTATGTGTGATAGTCAATTACTTTATGTCATACACTGAAATAACAGGAAATGGAGATTCAAGGCTGAAATAATTTATCAGTTACTGTTGAAAGTTACACTTCAAAAGCTACTAAAGTGCTCATGCATTCATAAATTCATTCACTTACCATTACTGAGTGTCAAAGGGTGCCAAGTGCCAGTGATAATCATGAATACAGTACAATGCTTATTATGTAACAGTGGGATTTACAAACATGTGGTCATATGTTTTATGGTGGGCATGTATCCTCTTCTTGAAAGACTTCATGATAAGAATTGGACAAAACATTGTGTCTCATTCTTATTACATATTTGTCTATATACAGCCAATAAAATGTTTCCCATCTTAAATATTTTCATGAAAACATAAAACAGGAAGAATTTTTCTCCTTCAAAATAAAGAACATTTTTTCATTACAGATGCATGGTATGATTCTTTTCAAGTTCAGATGATTCATAAAGAAAAAAATTTAAACTACCTATCATACTTCAACTCAATAGTTTAATATTTTGGATATTAAATTTAATATTGACATTAATTCTGACTACATATATGCATGTGTCTATATACAGCATGCTCATATTCACACAAATACATACAACCTAGCTGTATGTAGAATCTAGGTAAGTAGACTTTGAAATTTCCTAAGTGAACAAGGTCAGTAGCACTCAGTCAAATGGGTCACCTGCAACCCTGTCTCTTTCTTACAGCATTCTGCAAGTCCCTAAGAGCAGAAGCTCTCTGAGCATACATGCTTCCTCTCTTCCAGCTGCTGCTCATCATGTCTGTCTTGCCAACATACACCACCCCTCTGATTACCCATTTCTGTGCCATGTATTCTGTTCTACTACTGTGTGCTTCTATTTCACTGCCGATCTTTACTCTTTTCTTAGAATTAGAAGACGAATGTTGCTGATACCTATGTGATACATAGAGAAACTCTATTACTCATGGTAGGCTTGCCTGTGTTGGTAAATGGACCCCAAACTGTTTATTTCTCCCTCATGTAGCGGTCTAAGATTTTGGTTGCTGGGTGTCTGTCCTTCACATCGTGATTCAAAAACCAAGATTCCTTCCATCTTGAAGCTGTACCACTGCTTAGCAAAGCTGTGCCACTGCCTAGGCCTTCCTCTTCGTCAGCATCCACCCAGCAGAAGGAGAAAGAGAGTATAAAGAAGGTATGGCACATATTTCCATTCATACTGCATTGATTAGAAATTAGCCACAAGGACACACTCAACCTTAAAAGAGGCTGTAAAATGTAGTTTAGCTAATGTGCTCAGCTACTTCTGTACTGTGGAAAAAGAGACTGGAATTTAGAGGATGCTGCAGTGTCTGACCCTGTGAGTATTGGCTGTCTTTGTTGCCTCCCCTGTGAGCTTCATTCCACCTTCTCTGAGGTTCAGGCTGCTCTCGTTTATAGGGAAACAACGTCCAGGAAACACTGTTTAGGGAAAACTGGATCCAGTTATTGTATGTGGTAAAATGATCCTTCAATGAATTACTTGGGCTCTTGGTAAAAGAGGACTTTATATTTTGCAAAATAGCCCTCTCTTGTCTGAAGGATATAGGTGCCCCTAGAGGGCTGGGTTGGGTAGTTTACAATAAAACCTCATACCAGTTCTGTTAGAAATATACTATGCCAAATTTATTATTCACTTATTGTTATTTAGTTTCTTTGTAGTGTTCTTGTTATCTCACCCTGCAATTTGACTTTACCAACCTCCACTTCCTTTCTGCCACATTTCACAAACCCATCACATATATCTATTTCTGTCTGTACTCTAGTTGTGAATTGGTTTCAAGTTAATTGTAAGAAAGGGTGATGTAGTAGTTGAGTGTGTAGTTTTGGGGTTAGATGGATTTTGTGTGATTCTTGTTTCTGTCTTTTAATAATTGTGTGTCCTTCAGCAAGGACCTTTCTGACTCTGTTTCCTAATTTTCAAATTGGGAATAAGAGTTCTATTGAAGATTTGATGAGTTAAATCCCATAACATGTTAAGCACAATGCCTGGCACACAGTAAGCACTTAACATATATGTTAGTGATAATGATAATAAAAATAATAAAAAGAACTTCATAGAAAAGGAAAGCTGCTTATAAAAGTGAGACCTACTGAGGGACAGGAAGGGAGAAGATGGGAGGAGGGAGATGTTATTCAATTCTACCTACTGCTTTATCCAGACCTCACTTCTGACCCAATCCAGACCCTGCTCCTCCATCCTTTTCCCCATTAGTAAGCGTGATTATACTTAGCTATTGTTTTGTAATGTATATTTGCAGTGAAATATTGAGAATTTTTAAAAAAATTAATATCTTTTAATAAAGTATCTTCATTCTCAATAGCTATATACTATTACCTTGTACATAAGTACTGAGCTACTTAAATATTCTTATAGTTTTAATATTTAGGTTGTTTCTAAGGTTTTCCCTTTATAAACCTCATTATCTAGTTATTTACTTAGAGCACATTCATACAAGAAAAACTATTGGGTCAAAGCGTAGGTTCTTTAAAAATTTAGCTACAGAGTACCGGCTTGCCAAGGAAAGGTGTTTTTTGTTTGTTGTTTGTTTTGTTTTGTTTTACTAACTAATACTCCCATGAACATTGTATGGGAATGTGCATTCTCCACAATCTTACTAACCTTGAGTATTTTTGTCTTTTTAATAATTGACAAACTGATAGGAAACATACCTTATTTTAATCTGTATTTATTTCTTTGACTTTTAAAGGGTCTGGTTATGTTTTAATATTTTTAAAAATTATACATATTTATTTTGTGAATTTCTGGTTCACACAGTCTTCACTGTTTTCTCTTGGGGTGTTCATATATTTTAAAAAATTAATATGTAGGCCAGGTACGGTGGCTCACATCTGTTATCCCAGCACTTTGGGAGGCTGAGATCGGTGGATCGCTTGAGCTTAGGAGTTCAGGACCAGCCTGGGCAATGTGATGAAACCTCTTCTCTACCAAAAATACAAAAAGTTAGTGGGGTGTAGTGGCACATGCCTGTGGTCCCAGCTACTCAGGAGGCTGAGGTGGGAGGATCACTTAAGCCTGGCAGGCAGAGGTTGCAGTGAGCCAGGATTGTGTCACTGTACTCCAATCTGGGTGACAGAGTGAGATCCCATCTCAAAATTTAAAAAAAAAAAAATTAAGAGTTGTATATAAACTGAACATATCAACTGCTTGTCATATATGTACATATATGTTGGAAAGATTCTTCTAACTTTGTGCTTTTTCCCAGATTGCTAAAATCTTAGGTAACTGATTCTATCGATCTCTTTCTTATAACTACTAGTTTACTTATCAGTTCAAAAAATCCTTTCCTACTCCAAGATTATTAAAATATTTATCTAAACTTTTTTCTATTACTTTTATTGCTTTTTTTATATTGAAAAATTTAATGCACTTCAAATTTAAAGAATGAGTTAGGATTTCAATTCATTTTTTCTCAAATGGCTAACAATTTAAATACTAAATAAAATATAGTATAACTTTTAAAATGTATATTACCATACAATAATTTATAAGTGAAAATTATAAAGTACTAAATAAGTTAATCATTTTCCACTGATTTATAATACTTGTCATATATTAAATTCCCTGATACTCAAATCTTTATACTATTTGTTGTTTCTCTTGGTCTCTTTCCACAGTTGTATGGTCATTTTACAACTACCACAGCATTATACTAAATTTTAGTATTGGTTAGGACAAGTGAACATAGGAGTTGAAACATTATTACTGTATTTTCAGGTATAGTGATCAATATCAGAATTCTCATGTCACATAAAACTAACTTTCTTTAATCTATGACTAGAGAAAGTTAATTAAGAATTTTAGGAACTCCTTTCATATGTTACAAATAAGAAAAATATTGAATATTTTAACTTATTTTATATCAGATGTAAGAATAAGAACCCTCAGGTTATTACTGTGTTACTAATTTAATTACTCTCAAGTATGCACCCAACCTCCACCAATGGTCAGATGATGTTATTAGATAGTTTCTGGAAAACACTTCTAAAGGAATATGTTTTTTATCTTTAAATATTTCACTGTTCTCATAGAAATTTTTGAATATAAAGTTCTTAAAATTAGTATATTTAACAAACAATAAAACTGATTGAAAGAGACTAAAACAACCAGACAACTTAAAAAAAAAAATGGAGAAAGCAGAGCAATGCAGGATGTGAAAGTCAAAGTCTTCAAAACACTAATATGCTCAAGAGAGATAAGTGAAGATATTGCATCCATGAGATAGGCACAAAATATCCTTAAAAATGAATATTCGGAGAACAAGAATGAGCTTTTGGAAGGGAAATAGCAGATATAGAAATTTAACATAAAGACTGAAAGATAAATTTGAGAAAAATCTCAAAGTTTGACCAAAATGCTGTGATGGCAAGAAGAAAATATAACAGGAAAAGAATTACTCTGTGGAATGTCAATTTGTAACCAACAAAAGTTTCAGAAAGAGAAAATAGAGGGTGAACATTACTGAAAGGCAAATAAACACCAGTGAAGAGTAGACTTGGCTTAGGGAAGGGTGAAGCAAGAAACTTTTCTGATTTGTTGTAAGTGTGTTGTATTCATGTAAAAACTACATATGTGTATTATTTTGATAAAACACTAGTCCCAGCTACTCGGGAGGCTGAGGCAGGAGAATGGCGTGAACCCAGAAGGCAGAGCTTGCAGTGAACCGAGATCACGCCACTGCACTCCAGCCTGGGCGACAGAGCAAGACTCTGTCTCAAAAAAAAAAAAAAAAAAAAAAAAAAAAAAAAACAAAAAAGAAAGAAAGAAAGGAAGAAATTATAAAGTTAAATAATATAAGATAATTAAGCAAGGTCAGGCAGAGTAGCTTTAAAGTAAATAAATTACAAAAATAATGCTGCTGCAAATATTGGAACAACTGCTTGAAAAGTGGGTGGTGAATAAACAAATGCTACTTTTGGTATAATTTTATTTTTTTAATACATTTACCTTTTACTAAATTTGTTTTGTAAAATGTGTAAAATATGTAACAAAATTCAGTCTAGTTTCTAAATCCTTCAAACACATAAAACAAATTACTTCAAACGCATACATTACAAATTCTAAACAAAAAAAATCCATTTTTCAGAAGAAATGCCCTGCTCCTTGGCTTGTAATAAAGATCCTTAGGTTGCTGTGTCTGTACTAGAATGAGAAAGAATGAAATAAGAACCAAGAAGAAAAAGGTGAACCACAAATATTCCACATGTGAGAAAAAATCCTGTTCTTGAACAGTTACTCTGAATGCAATGGCAATATTGACCTGGGTAATGAGGAGGCAAGTAAGAAAAGCAAGCTCTTAGGTGCTGCTGGAGTGGCTTCAAGTGGCAGAGAGCTTGAAGCTCTAGTGTATTGATGCTGTTGCCTTCCTGGTGCATTTAGAGTTGCCTCTAAGTCAAATGACTCACTAGGAAAATAGAACCCAGTTAACCAAAAACATGATTCTCCAGCAATCAGCCATATAGTTCTTTAGTGTGAAGAAACTTATTTGCTGTTTCTCAAGTTAAGTCTCACCATGGGAGTAAGCATCATTAGAAACGGAAAAATACATCACTTCACCTTTCATTGGTGTTGCAACAGCATGAAAGAACCCAAACTGGAAGGAGAAAAAAAAGAACAACCAGAAAGATGGAAGAGTTTTTTGTAAAGACTTAAACAACCTTCTCCAACATCTAATTTCAAGCTCCCTGTCACTCGGGTGCTTCAAAATCAGGTCTCCACTTTCCAAAGGAGTCAGATGTGGCCTTGGGTCAGGAGAATCGTTTCTCAGGTTAGCTCATTATCCAATTAGTTCTGACCCGTTTCAAATGGGAACTTGGCTTGAATACCAAGGTGACCAATCCTCCTAGGAATCATTTCATAGAGAGGCAGCAAGTCTACACCTTAAAAATATCATAGGTCAATGGCAGGAGGAAATTAAATTCATTCTTTATTTTTTTCTTCTCAGACAGAAGTCCAATTAAGGTAAGAGAATAGTGTGACTCTTAGGCCTTCAGTAAAGGGAATATTACCTCCACTACTTGGATTCACATTCATAAACACTGATAAAGATTGCAAAAGCTACTAGCAGTGACCAGGCACAGTGGCTGACTCCTGTAATCCCAGCACTTTGGGAGGCTGAGGCAGGCGGATCACTTGAGTTAGAGATCAGCCTGGCCGAAATGGTGAAGTCCCCATCTCTACTAAAAATACAAAATATTACCTGGGTGTGGTGGCATGCCTATAGTCCCAGCTGCTCAGGAAGCTGAGGCAGGAGAATCTCTTGAACCCGGGAGGCATAGGTTGCAGTGAGCTGAGATCACGTCTTTGCACTCCAGCCTGGGCAACAAGAGCAAAACTCCAACTCAAAAAAAAAAAAAAAAAAAGCTACAAGCAGGAACATGGCTTCAGTTTTACAACCAGGGCCTTACTAATGTTTCTGTGAACTAATCTGATGAATCAGAATTAAGATATAGGTGAAAGACAGTGTCATCTCCCTGAAAAGACTGTGTTAGAAGTCAAGAGGCAAGGAAATCAAAATCCTTCGGTTAGAGCAAACAAAATCTTTTACAAACTTCATGCAGCAAGAAGATAGGAAAGAATAAGAATGAATCCCTGGCCGTCGGTAATTAGTTTACTTACTGATTAGGAACAAAATCACCGAAGCATTTCTCACAGTCATCAACTGAGTGTAACAGCTGGGACAAAGCACGACTTAGATGTCTTCGTTGCTCAGACTTATGTGTGGAAAACAGTAAATACCTAACATGCCACAGTGAAAGTGAATGTTTGAGAAAAGATACTGAAATAGCTTTTTCTCTTTTCTTTTCTTTTTTTTCTTTTTTTTTTTTTTTTACGGTGCTATGACTTTTGCAGAGGACTCTCTTCAGTTCCCCTGAAATGTTAGCATGGCTAGTCTTCATTATAGATTTTACTGGTTTTCCTTTCTATATTCTACATATTATTGTTGAAATTGTCAATACTCCAGGCAACTCAGGAACAATCTACTCTCAGACTAAGAATGAAGAATGGGGAGGTAGGGGCATAGGGAAAATAGAAATGAGTGGGAATTATGAAGATTCCAATCCTCCTACCCGCAATTCAGGGGACAGGGCTAACTTGATTTATTTGAGCTGAAAGTCCATAGTGGTCATTGAATCTTTGCTTAGGGACCTTCTTTAATGTGAACTACAGATACTATCACATTTTTTTCGTACCTTCTTTTCCCCAACTCTTGCCCTCTTCATTACGCAGTGTACTGCTTTTCTCTCATCTGCTGTAATAAGTGTTTAGATTTTTAAAAATTTTCATTCAATTTTAATGCATACTGAAAAAGTATTTTGAAAAAGTGGATTATTATCATGAAGTGAACACACACAGTAACATTGTGACTGTTAAGAAACAGACCATTACCAGTTCGCTTGTTCCTGTCCCTATCATTCCACCCTTCCTCAGCCCCAAAGGCAATCACCATCTTACTTGCTACAACCATTGTATTAGTTAGGGCTGCCATAATGAAGTACCACAAACTGGGTGACTTGAAATGACAGAGATTCTGAAATGACAGATTTATTGTGTCATAGTCTGCCTGAAATCAAGGTATCAGCAAGGTTGGTTTCTTCTGCGGGCCGTGAGAGAGAATCTCTCCCATGCCTCTCTCTTAGCTCCTGGTGGTATGCCAGGACTCTTTGGTGTTCCTTGGCTTGTTAATGCATTACTCTGATCTTCCACATTCACACAGTGTTCTCCCTGTGTCTCTGTGTTTATCTTTTCCCTTTTTGTAAGAACACCAGCCATATTGGACTGGGGCCCATGCTAATGACTTTATTTTAACTTGGTTACCTGTATAAGCACTATTTCCAAATAAGGTCACATTGTGAGATACTAGGGTTATGACTTCAAAATATCTGTTCTGGGGGAACACAATTCAACCCATAACAACCACAGACTATTTTGCCTGATATTGAACTTTATATTAATGTAGGTGTGTATTATTTTGTCTCTAACATCTTTTACTCAAAATTAAGTTTTATGAAATTCATTCACGTAGTGATTAGGTCTAGTTTATTTTTATTGATGCATCGTAGTCTGTCATATGATGGGCCACCACTTAGCCATTCTTTTGTTGATGAACTTTTAAAAAAATTTTTTCTTTCAATTTTTAGCTTATATAAACAATGTCTTTAGCTGGGTTATTCTAGAAGCAAACCCCAAGACTAAATTTGAGTTTGAGTAGTTGATTTGGGAGGTTATAGGGCAATGGAGAAATAAGACAAATAGGAATGAATCCAATACAGGATGTGTCAATGACCAAGTTACTGCTGAGGGCAAGTGGGCCTCAGCCTCTCCTGTGGGAGACAGTGGAATGGAAATTGGGAAATAAAACCCCACCTTACTCATCAGCTCGGATGGGACAACTCTCATTTGTCATTGGCTTATGGTAGAGTGGTAACTTCGTGGCATTTTTGGTCTGTTCTCTATAGGCAGAGCCTGTCGGACCAGACAGAGCTCTCTGGCAGAGTCACAGACGCTTCTGTTGAGAAGCTATTGGCATGTCTGAGAATAGTGAGTGGTAAGAAGATACACGTGAAGCACTGACAGCATTTTCTACATGCTACCTTGAAGATTCTTGTATATAAATTTTGGGACATACATATATAAGCATAGTTCATTTTATTGTACTTTGCTTTATTGTGCTTCACAGATACTACTTTTTTGTTTTGTTTTACAAATTGGAAGTTTGTAGCAACGCTGCATCCAGCAAGTCTATCAGCACCATTTTTCCAACAGCACGTGCTTACTTCATGCGTCTGTGTCACTTTCTGGCAACTCCTCTTGCAATATTTCAACTTTTTCATTATTATTATATCTGTAATGGTGATCTGTGATCAGCGATCTTTGATGCTATTATTATAAATGTTTTCAGGTGCCAGATCAGATGGTGATCTTAATAAATGTTGTGATTGCTGATTCTGATTGCTTCACTGACTGGCCATTCCCCTATCTCTCTCCCTCGCCTCAGGTCTCCTATTCCCTGAGACACAACAATATTTACATTAGGCCAGTTAATGACCTTATGATGGTCTATAAGTGTTCAAGTGAAAGAAAGAATCGCTTAAAGTCAAAAGCTAGAGAGGAGTAAGCTTAGTCATGAAGGCATGTGGAAAGCTGAGACAGGCTCAAAACTAGCCCTCTTGTACCAGTTAAGCAAGTTGTGAATGCGAAAGAAAAGTTATTGAAGGAAATTAAAAGTGCAACTCCAGCAAACACACAAATGGTAAGAAAGTGAAAGAGTCTTATTGCTGATATGGAGAAAGTTTTACTTGTATGGATAGAAGATCAAATCAGACACAAGATTCCCTTAAACCAAAGCCTATTCCAGCTCAAGGTCCTAATTATCTTCAATTACTTGAAACCTGAGAGAGGTGAGGGACCTGCAGAAGAAAAAGCTAGGAGAGGATGGTTCATAAGACTTTGAGGGGCCCAAGACTTCAGTGGAGGAAGTCACTGCAGATGAGGTGGAAATAGCAAAAACCAGAATTAGAAGTGGAGCCTGAAGATGTGGCTGAATTGCTGCAAACTAAATGATCAAACTAAAACAGATGAGGGGATGCTTTTTATGGATGAGCATAGAAAGCGGTTTCATGAGATAGAATCCACACCTGGCGAAGAAACTGTGAACATTGTTGAAATGACAAGAGGATTTAGAATATTACATAAACTTAGTTGATAAAGCAGTGGCAGGATTTGAGAGAATTGACTCCAATTTTGAAAGTTCTATTGTGGGTAAAATGCTATCAAACAGTATCACACGCTACAGAGAAATCTTTTGCGAAAGGAAGATTCAATTATTGTGGCACACTTCATTGTTTTCTTATTTTCAGAAACTGCCACAGTCAACTCAGTCTTCAGCAACCACCACCCTAATCAGTGAGCAGCCATCAACACTGAGGCAAGACCGTCCATCAGCAAAAAGAGTATGGGCTTGCTAAAGGCTGAGATGATTGTTAGCATTTTTTAGCAATGAAGTATTGTTAAATTAAGGCATATACATTGTTTTTAATACATAATGCTACTGTACACTTAATAAACTACAGTATAGTGTAAATATAACTTTTATATGCACTGGAAACCAAAACATTTATGTAACTTTCTTTATTGTGAATTTTGCTTTATTTCAATGGCCTAGAACTGAATTTAAAATATTTCTGAAATATGCCTGTATGTGTATGTGCACAAGTGTGTATATGTGTATATAGTGTGTATGTATTTGTATATAATAGTAAAATTGTATGTTTCAGTTGCTTCATATGCTTAATATTGATGTCATTTAATTTTAGATATTTGAGTGAAAATGTACTGGTATCTCATTGTGATTTTTTTGGTAGTTAATTTGCATTCCCCAATGCCTAATAATATTGAGCACCTTTTCATAAGTCAATCAAATGTCTAGAAGTAGTCTTTTATAAAGTACCTTTTCCAGTCCACTTGTATTGAATTTTTCTTTTAAAAATTTGACAGCGGGTGTGGTGGCTCATACCTGTAATCCCAGCACTTTGGGAGGCGGAGACAGGCAGATCACCTGAGGTCAGGAGTTTGAGACCAGACTGGCCAACATAGTGAAACCTCGTCTCTACTAAAAATACTAAAATTAGCTGGGCATGGTGGTGGGCACCTGCAAAAACAGCTACTGGGGAGGCTGGGGCAGGAGAATCGCTTGAACGCGGGAGGCAGAGGTTGCAGTGAGCCAAGATCGGGCCATTGCACTCCAGCCTGGGGGACAAGAACGAAACTCTGTCTCAAAAAAGAAAAAAAAAGTGATGTATAGGAGTTTTTTATATTTTCCAGATATGAGTAGTTTTCAGATATGTGTTGTGAATATCTACTCTGTGGCTTATCTTTTCACCTGCTTCTTAGTTTTGTCCAATAAACATAAATTCTAAAATTTAATGCCCAGTACAGTCTTTATTTTTAATGCCCCCAAATTCTTAATTTTAATGCCCATTTCCAATTTATGAATTATTTACTTTATGGCTAAGACTTTTAGCATTCTGTTTAAGAAATCTTTACCTATTCTAAGGTTATAAATACATAATTCTAAAATGTGAGGATTCAGGTACTGAAAAACATTTCAGAAGAATATTATATCTTTAAGGCATCAGCTCTCCTTTTGTGCTGACGTAGTGTGCCGTGCGTTTGACCTTAAGGAAATGGACTATAATATGTTGGAAAAATATTCAGTGTGTGCCCATCTCTTTGCTATTCCTAAGCCTCTCCAGAACAGGGATGATGTCTCATTCAACTCTGTACTCTCATTAAGGAACACTGGACACATACTAGGCATTAACGCTTTCCTAAACAATTAGACTCATTAGAATCATCTCAGGAACTTAAAAATCATGCTGACACCTGAGTCATAATACAGGCCAATTAAATGTGAATCTTAAGGGCCTTGACACTTGTATATATTATTATGTAGCCAAGAGGGCGGGGGAATTGCAGCCTCTAGTGGGTGAGGCCAGGCATGTTGCTGAACATCCCACAATATGCAAGCCACACCCTCAGAACAAATACATATCTGGCCCAAAATGTCAACAGTGCTGAAGCTGAGAAACCTTGGTCTAGGGTAATAAATATTTGTATTTCTAGATATATTTTGAAAAGCTCAATCCTTTATGAAAATGGAAAATATCTATGCCTGATAAATTCCTTATGGTGTCACCATATTGAGGTTACTATTACCTAGTCTTGTTTTCTCGCTATAGTCATTTCCAGCTTATACACTTCCTTCAGTATGTAGAGTCCTCTCCTTACCCCGTTCATCAGCTGTTTCAGTTGAGTTTCACTCCTCCCACCTTACCCCAACAGTCACTACAGGCCCATTACACACAGATTTTCACAGTCTCCTTTTCTCCCCTTTTAAGAAACCAGTTACCCAGCTGCACATATCCTTCTCTTCAGTCACCTCTTAGGAAAGAAGCAAATTCTTGTCTGCAGCAGGAGCAGGAGATATATAGTCTTCCAGAGCTAACGCATGAGCAAGAATATCTGTTATTAGTAAGAATTAAGTGAGGTCTGTATGCAAATTTTCTCCCTTTAAATTTCTATCCCCAGAACAAACCTGAGCACCCAAGAATACTATGTGACTTTGCAACCGTCTTCAAAATTTTCCAATTTTGTGAAGAGAAATTGTGAATTCTGATGACCAATTTAATCTGTTCTCATTTTTTAATGTGACTGTCATATAGCACAGCATAGATTTTAGAATGTTTTAAAAAGGGGAAAAAAGGCTTTCTCCAAAGTTGGCTAGAAATGCATATCCATGACTTTTTAAAAAAGGCATAAGCGTCCCATTGTTCTATCCTTAAATCACTTTTCCACCTGCTGTGCTAAAGATCTAAGTGCCGCAGAAGAGTGAAACGTGATATGGACAGAAGGTGTGAAAATGACTGGGAAAATCCCATTCAGAGATGCTCTCAGAAGCCAACCGTGCAAACTATTAAAAAGTACTTGAAAATTCGTACCAGGGTTAATATTCTGAAGAATGCAATCACAGGATCAAGGATACTTAATAAAACGAGCTTTCCTATGTTTAAGCAAACAAAAGACTTCTTTATATAAAGAAGCAGAACAGCAAAATTTTATTCAGCCTTCAAGGATGAACTTTCCAAAGACAAGCACAGCAGCTAAGCATGCAGTAACTGAAATTTCCACGGATAAGGCAAATTAATTTCTATTTTGTTGTTTTATGAATGCCTGGACGTGCATTTGACTTTCTGTGTAGTATCACGTAAAGAAAATACAAGGTAAAATAAATGACTTCTCCTGCCAGCATGCTGGTCTATTGTTAAGTTGTCATGTGTTTCCTAAGCCACTGTAGCATAGCTTAGTCTTCTGTCTTCACAGAAAAGGCTGCGTTATTGAACCACAAGATTTCAAGTGACCTTGTCAAATCTTCAAGCATATCCACACATCGTTAAGAAATTCCAAAGCTACATCATCCTGAAAGGGTTTCTATTCCCCTGGAAATAATTAAGGTGATAAAATAAAATTTTAAAAGTTATGATTTAAAAAATGTTCTCCTCTTTTTCTCCCTTTTAACGTAAGGGTTAATTTACTTAGAATAAACCAAACACCACGTGTTCTCACTTATAAGTGGGAGCTAAACATTGAGTACACATGGACACAAAGAGGGGAACAAGAGACACCAGGGTCTACTAGAAGGTGGAGGGTGGGAGGAGGGTGAGGATGAAATTCAAAAAAATGAAAAGAATAAAAATTTTCTCCTCTTCACCATAATTTATATTTTGAACTAATCTGAAAATAATGTTGTTAAGGTTATGATAAACTGGTTATTTTGTCCCTTTGTAGAAAATCTCCCTGGAAATTGATCAACCCCAGAAATCATTTTAGCTCATATGAGTCTCACTATTCCTCCAACTGTGCTCAATTAATATGATAGATAAAATTAACTTGGTTATAGTACCCTAATATAATACCATACGGGTAGAGATATATATATATATATGCATGTATATATATATATATATATATATAACTTTGTTGCATAAATTTCCACGTTTCTCATATGATATTTTTACTGAAAAACCAGGAGATGGGGCATTGTTAACATCCAAAACTTCACCCACAGTCATCCTTGAAATAGATGGAGAAAGTTAGTAGTACATGTGAGAATTATGGTAATCATGTATCCAACTAGGTGTGTAATCATGAAGTAGACACAGTTATCTTTAAGGCTCTTCCACTTTCTTTCTTAGCCTACCTTGTTCCTGATGCCCACTTCTCTCTTGTAACTCCAAGCAAAACAAATTCTCATCAAAGTACTACATACTGCATATGTTATCCCTTTCAGGAACAGTCATATTAAAAGATATCATAGTCAAAGGACTATATAAAATGTAATCACAAATTAACTATTGATGATGGGATCTGATATCTCAGTGCAGAAAGACTTTTGGACAGGAGCTTTGTCTCGCTTTCCTAAAATGATATCTTTTGAAGAAGTAGGAATACTTTTGTTCTTAGATCAAGTTTTAGCCTCAGTCCCACGGAAAGGGAACTTTTGCTTCCTAACTTCCTTCTTTTCCCACCATCTTATTTTCCCTCCCCTCAGAGAAGCAGCAGGTCTGACTGGTGAATCTAACATTCACTGAACCTTCCTCCCTAATGGGCAGAATCATAGCTATTAAAAGATAAGGCAGGAGTTCTACCTTCACTGGTCGACTGACAGAGGAACTAACTTAGAACTGGCCTTGGTCATCTTCATGCACTCCTTTGCACTTCCAGTCTCCAGGCTGTACAGACCGAGTGGGTCTTGCCTCAGCAGCTCTGCTCCTGCTCCAGGCTCTCTCTCCTCACTGCAACAGGTGGGGAAAGAAGATCTGCCATTCACTCCTCATACATAAGGACACCTGGGTAAGTAGGCTTGAAATCTGCTCTAAGGATGCAGCCATTCAGACACAGGTTGTGGGAAACCAAAGCTTTCTTAGCTCCTGGCCTATGCTAGGGATCTAGCTGTCATATCAGAGAAGTCTTTTTAAGGGAGGGTGGTGGGAAAGATCAGGCATTAGCTCAGTTGTTAACAAGAAATGAAATTTGTTTCCTCTTGGCTATTGATCCTTACATGTTTAGAACCTGGGAAAAGAAAAGGAGAAAGTAGGATTTGGGCACTAAATCCTACCCCACAGCCTCCAGCACGCACCACCCACTCCCACCCCCCCAAAAAAAATACCTCACACAGCTAACCGCTGAATTTCTGTTAGTTCTAGCTAATAACATATCTTTCTAGAAAAGGACAGAGAGCACTAAGGTGAGGGGGATGAGATCACTTTTCAATAATTTGAAAAGTGATTTAGTGGCAGCCTTCAAATTTCAAGTTTGTTTTCTTTTAAATTGGAGTTGTGGGGCGTATGTACTAGGATTCGACAAAAGAAAAGTAGGGGTAGTAGAAAACAGAGAAGAGGAAAAAAAAGGGGACGAATCGCAGAGGGTGAGAGTGGGAATGGTGGATGCTGGCTTGTCCATCTTTGTCTCTCAACTAGATATTGATTGCTGCTATTATGCCAATTTTGGTTCTCATTACAAAACATATACAACATGAGCAGCACCTCAAATATGTCCAGCATATTGGCAGGTCTGTGTAATAGGAAGCCATTATTATTTCTATGGGCTATTGTGACAGCCTTGCAGCTGATTTTCTCTACCTAGTCTGTCCCCTTCTTTTCTGGTTCACAATTCTCTAAAAATGTCTAAGGTACCACAGATACCAGCATCCCATCACTTCACTGCATGAAGGTCTCAGTGGCTCTCCTGTTGCATTTAGTGATGTTAGCTGAAATTTCTGTCCTTAGGATAAAAATAAATGTTCTAAGAAAAGACAACAGTATAACAAGCTGGATTAACAAAGCTAAACAGTAACTTCGTTACTGAATAGGGGTTAGTTCTTAGACTATCTTCTTTGTGAGTCAGCTTTGAGGATCATCCAGAGATTGATATGGTATGTAGCCTTCCCCAAGTTTTGGACTATCAAATTTTATTTTAATTGATTTACTTTTAAAAAAGAAATCTAACATGTACTATATTGGTGTATCATGGAACTACATCCTACATAATCAAGTATCACAAAGTATGAATTTCACAGTCCCACACAGTCTGGCCCACGTCCCATTCACCATTCATATCTCTCGCTCTATCCCTTTGCAATCCATGACAGAACCTAAGTGCCCCCTTCCTCTTTGCTCACATGCAACATGCATTTTTTCCACTTGTGCTTTTTTTCATCTTGTTCGCTGCTTTATATGCCCTTTCTTCTCTGTACTACCTGTAAAATCACTCACATCCTTCAAGGCCAGCACAAATATTGCTTCTGCTTGCCCTTGTTCTGTCTTAGCTGAAATTGCTAACCGTGATCCCACATTCAATTTCTTTGGCATTTACTATCTTTCTCTCACATTATATGTATATTTTTTCTGTATATCTCTTACTATTACTCTCTTCATATCACTATATTGTAAGCTCCTTAAAGGCCCAAACTGAACTTTATTATTTTTCAAACAGAAATTGTAACCTGGGAGCTATAAGTGAAATTGATACTGAGAATTGTTTTGTTTATCCTGCACTGTATATTCAAAATATCTGTGTTAGTGTCCTTTAGTAAAATATTGAAAGAAAAAAAATAGATGTCATTTTCTCTTGAAAGAGAGAAAGATCTGGTGCCACTGTGCTGTTATTCAACACAGGCACAATTGGCATTGTAGTTAGCCTGGTCCCCACCTGAAGCAGACCAACCTGTTTCATGACTTACTTGAATTTTCACTTCTTTGAACAGTGTTTTATACAAAATCTGTTCTTGAAAAAAAATGTTGTTCTAAGCCAGATGTAATTATTTCAAAAAGATCAAGGAAGAGGGGATAAATCTCATTAGTTAGAAAATTATGAAGGGAATGATTTTTAAATTTGATTTTCTTGTAAAAATGATGAGAGAGGGAAAAAATTGAGGAAGTGTGGTGACAAAGAATGCTAGTAAACAAGTGATGCTTGACCATAAATAACCTCTTTTCTGGGATCTCAGGACCTTTGTTGTATACCTCCAGCAGAATATGATTCACCTTTGAGGAATCATTTATTTTCTCTGGGTCCCCCATCTAGACAGCGAGCTCCTTGAAGGCTGGG
This sequence comes from Mandrillus leucophaeus, assembly GCF_000951045.1. NCBI lineage: Eukaryota > Metazoa > Chordata > Mammalia > Primates > Cercopithecidae > Mandrillus > Mandrillus leucophaeus. The sequence continues at coordinate 4,943,619 of NW_012105365.1, forward strand.
GCTGTCATGCATCATTTTACCCTGGAGTCCGACTGCTTGAGTTGGAATCTCAGCTTTACCATGTACTGTCCACTTCATTTTTTGCATCTCATTTACCCATAGTGTTATTGTGAATGTTAAATTAAAAGTGATCAGTCCAGTGTCTAATATGTAGAAGGTGTTTGATGACTGTTAGCGTGACTGCTAGAGTACCTGCCATCTATCAGCTATTCAATAAATGTTTATTGAATGAAAGAGTTAATAAATGAATGAGTGAGTGACTCTGTGTCCACCACTGTGTAACCACTGTGCTGTTAGTCAGCTGGTTTTCTGAGCTTTGGTTAATGGTGTAGGTTCACAGAATTACATGAGCTATAGCAGTTCTTTATATTGCAGACTTCATTTACCTAAATTAGACTAAGTAAAATTAAACTGCATGTTTATGACATAATCTTTTTCTTTCTAGTTAAAAAAACCCTCTATTCTGCTTTTTTTCCACGGAGCACAATATCTGCAATATTGTCCCTTTCCAACTTTTGCAAATCATTTGTGAATTAACTGAGCCCTGCCCCAACCCCAAATTTTGCCTGACTACTACCTCTGCTACAGGGGTGTGTCAAAACATACACACAAGTAAAAAGCTATAAGTAGTGAGGAAGTATTGGAATTTGTCTGCAGGACATGTTTTTGGCTTTGAAGTAAGAAAGAAAGAACCTGTGACTTTGCGTTTCTCCACCTTGGGGGTCGTCTCTGCTGGAAGATGGGCACTGGGTGATGTTGAAGGGGAAAGAGCCTGGGAGGCTGGAAGCATTTACTTTGTTTCTGGTCTCAAGAAGCTTGAACAAGGTTTTCTATTCCTGTTGTTTTTTAAATTTTTTATTTTATTTTTATGTTTTTTTCCTCTCAGGGAACATAAAAGATTTTTGATAGCAGGGATTTTGTGTTGTTAATTTTAACTCTGGTGCCTAGCACTGAATAAATGTATGCTGGAAGAATGAACAAAGGGCTGAAAAAAAGCAAGAATGATTAATATGAGACTGAAGGCAAGGAGCCTCCATAAATATCAGCTGTTATTTGAAGTTAATAACATTTTTATAAAGATATAACACATTGTGTTATAAATATTATCATACCACTCTAAAGGGACCCAGTACCTCTGGGGTTAATACTACAAAGCTTTCATCTGAAAACTGAAAAGCATTTGCAAGTGAAGTAGATTGTCCACTTATATAAGGTACTCAATACATACTACTTGCTGCATTTATTTGAAATACTCAAGCTTAGGTACTCAGTTCTACTATCTCTTTAAAAATAATGACCTAGAGATAACAGTAATGTCCTCTCACCTCTCTACCCAAGCACTGTGATCCAATATCCTGATGGAAGTCAAAGGGTGCACCCTGTCTGTTGTAAATGCAAGGATGGGCTATTCCAACCATGAAAAGACATACTTACAGATATTTCTAGGCAAAAGTATTCGATATTTGGGTTTCAAATAACCAGTCTCCTTTTCCACAACATTGCCATCCTTTCTATATGCTATGAGCCAGATGTCTTCTTTACATCAAAAACTGCCCACAAACTACAGTGTGATAATTGATTACAGAGACCAGAGTATAAACTTAAATCACTGTTAAGAGGTCAAGTATAGGTTCAATTTGTACAAGTCTGAATTCATACTATCAAAAATGAAAGCTTTGTTCTAGTTAGTGGAATTTAATGTGGCCATCTGGGAACAGAAACTTTTTGGAAAGGTAGAAAGGATATATTCGAGGGTAGCAGGGAGTCTTCCCCATATCTAGGTTCACCTAGAATTTGGCAGACACCAACCTTACATATCCAACTTCTATTCCCCTTTTATTCTGATCTCACAGTACCTTCTGTAAAGTGGAAAGAGAATTTTTGACTATTTTCACTGTAGCAAGTGTTTTCCCTTTTAGGACGAGGGATGGACAACTTTGGAAGGAGAAGGAGATGGTTTGTGATTCTGGCATTCATGGATTAGAACATTATATATCTTGAATCAAATGCCCCTGAGAAACTGCACTGCAGAAATTGCAGTTTTGACACAAATCCATTCTTTTGTTGCTGATCATAGCCATTGTGATGTGCTTGTGCCCCTAGGCCTGCTGGGCAGCATGGCATTAGCCTCAACTTGGGCTCTTCATCTCTGATTGTTGCTGCTACAGTGGCCAGTTTTCAGTACCTTCCTTCAAAGAGTTTCAAAATTGTCCTTGGAGCACTTCTTTTGTTGGCTTTAGAATGTATGATTGTCCTTATTGAATGTACTATATGGCAACTCATTCGAAGCACAAGTGATAACAGTTTTAGGACATCAATTGGAATAAATGTAAAATCCTTTTTTTCAAAGCTTTCCTTGATAATGAGTGATTTGAGAAGGAAGGAATTTGCAAAAACTTTGTTGCAGAATTATGGAGAAAGGTGAAAAACTGTTTTTTTCCATAGATTTATGACTTACTACACACCCACAAAGACATACAAACAATGATGGTTCTTTCTTTCTTTTTTATTTTCATCCTATGAATTCAGCAAATGGCTTCAAGCATCTCTGGCTGTGATAATTGCAGTATAAAGGGAAGTACTCTTTCAAGTGAAGTAGTTGGAGCTATTCAGGAGGACTCTGTGGGGATACATTTTACAAGCATATTCATCTTACAATAAAGATGTCTGAGATGGAAATTAGAGCTTCACTGTTTGACAACTGGGAAAGACATGACGTTTCTCTGCCCAGTTCTGATCAGAGATCTAATCAGGGAGGTTTAAATTTGGAACCCAGAAAAGAAGTTTAAGGTTAACAGTGTACAACTGCATGTCCAGGAAATTGACCCACATCGTGTGGCATTGTTGGATTAGATATTTCTCTTCCCTTGCTAATTGTTGTATTTACTTTCTTGAATTTTGGGAATTTGGGGAATTTTGCTAGGAAGTAACTAAGACTGCAGGCATCTGCTGGCTATTGACACTTTTGGTATATATACACTTTAATTTTTTACTTAATAATGTCTTTAGTCTACTGGATACCTTCTCAATTGTTCCTTCTAATCACATAAGGAATAAATCATAAAGTATATTTATGATTATTGCTGCATGTGCATCTACTTGAGTACCTACTATGTATCAGTGCTTGGGCTTTACATACATCATCTCATTTAACTTAACCCAATAAAATGGGTTCTTACTGATATTTTACAGATGGGAAAACTGAGCATACGAAAGGTGGAGCCATGTGACTAGTAAGTGAGTCTCAGAATCAAACTTAGGTCTGCATTACTCCAGCACTTGTATTCTTAACTATGGTGTGTTCTATTCTACCCTACTCCGATTCTTAGATCCCTCAGTCTAATTTATGTATTTGTTCCTGGTACTTCCATAGGCCCTAAGTGAGTTCATGTACCATAGTCATTATCACATGTTGATTTAGTTGGCTTGAAGGTAGAGACCATGTTTTATTTATCATCAATATATAGCACAATAAGAGGCACATAGTAAGCATATTACAATTGCTTTGTGAATGAACAACTAGCAATGACAAGCAGAGCTGGTCTTTCAGGCAAAATAGATGAACGCAGTGTGATGTGAGGATTTCTGTAGATGGATCATTTGAGAAGGAATTCATTTTTCTTGTTACCACACAAAGCAGTGATCCAGACAAGAAGGAATGCCCTGGTGTGCAACATAAGATAATGTCTAAGGAGGTAGGCTCATGGTGTGTTGTGTATATGCGTGCATGTGTGTGTGCATGTATTGCATGATCTACTGCAGTAGATTCAAATTCTCTTTCTGCCTCTAGATTGCACCCCAGGTAGTTGCTTTTGTGGTATAAGTTGCTTCTGGATACATTTAGTGGTGTTGTATTGATAATTTCATTTACCCACGTGTATTCCCTAACAGATTGTAACTTCCATGATGGCAGAGCTGAAATCTTTCTAGTTTTAATATATGCTAGAAGGTATAGGGCCTCACATGTAGTATGTGCTTTAATATTATTGTATGAATAAATGAGTTCCAAAACTCAACCAGATTATAGCTGAGACTTGACAAGGCTCAGACAATCTGAGAAATAATTTCTCTTTTTTGCACTGATCTTCAGCCTTAGTTGTTCTTTAAATTTTCCATAATAGTTAACATGAAAAATGATCAAAAGCTAGTCCTAAACAGCTCATTGAATAGCATTCACTTAAAAAAAAATGGACAACAAAACAGAGTTCTCTATATAGGATGGAACTGGGGAAAATGAGCTATATTTTGAGTTAATTTTGTATTCATAAATAAGATTGGAATTGTAGCTCGGCTTTGATCCACCTCATTGAAAGTGAAAAGGGAGAACTGAGTATTTCCCCACAGGAAATCTAAAACTGAATACAGCATAGATGATAAGGGTGTTTTTGCTTAACTTTCAATATAATTTTCAAATAAAACTTTCATTTTATATTTAATAACAATTGTAGGGAGATAACATTAGAAGAGACACGTAAAGCATTTAGAGTTTCTTGGAGAAAGCTATTTATAATTTTTAAATTATTGTGATAATTATTGGATAATGAGGAAGCTTAAAGTTACATCTGATCTACACCTTGACAAGCTTCATTTCCCCTAAACTCTGCCCGTATTCCCAAATTGGAGAAAATAACAAGATTATTTTTCTTTTCATTTTGCTCTTACCATACCAACTGTTTTTTTCAGTATCCTTGGCTGAGAATTTCTTCCTCTTATTTCTGAATATGGAGAACCTCAGGGTTCTGTTCTGTGCCTTTTTCTCGTTCCTCTCTTCATCTTTTCCCTGAGTGATCTTAATCTATTTCCTGTAAGTTTAAATATACTGCTAATTCCCACACTTATCTCTAATTCATAAATGGCCTTTCAAATACAGACTCATAAATCTTACTGCTTATTAGGCTGTAAATTCTTGAAGGTAGGAATTGATGTCTGGAGTAGCATAAAGACACACGCAAGTGTATGTTCATCGCAGCACTATTCACAACAGCGAAGACCTGGAATCAACCTAAATGCCTATCAACAGTAGACTGGATAAATAAAATGTGGTACATATACATAATGAAATACTACGCAGTCATAAAAAGGAATGAGATCATATCCTTTGCAGTAATATGGATGGAGCTGAAGGCCATTATCCTAAGCAAACTAATACAGAAACAGAGAGTCAAATATGCATGTTCTCACTTATAAGTGGGAGCTAAACATTGAGTACGTATAGAACACAAAGAAGAAAACACCAGATACCTGGGCCTACTTGAGGGTGGACGCTGGGAGGAGGAAGAGGATCAAAAAACTACCTATTGAGTACTATGCTTATTACCTGGGTGATGAAATAACCTGTATGCCAAATCCCTGTGACATGCAATTTACCTATGTGATAAATCTGCACATGTACTCTTGAAACTAAAATAAAGGTTAAAAAAAAAAAAAGCAACAAGTGCTTGATGCTTAGTAAGCTTCAAGGAATGTTTGTTGAATGGCAGTAATAGCTACTGGATGGGGCAGCACTATATTTTTCTTTGTTTACCTGTTTAATTTTTGAATGCATCTGCCTTGGCTGGAGTGCCTACTCTGCAAATGCTACCTCTCTGTCAATGCTTAATTCAGAGGACACCTTCTCCACGAAACTATGTATTCTTCTAGCTAGAATGACTTAAACCTTCTAGGTGCTCATGAAACTTTACCTGGCCATTCTTATGGTACTTAACCATGGATGAATTAATATACAAATAATAGAATCAAATGATCTCCATGCTGAGCATATCTGCGATGAAAAGCACATCTTACTCCTCACTGCTCCAGTCTGGAATCTTTCTGCTACACTGAATCATTTCATCTTTTTATGTTTGTTCTTCTGTAACATGAGTTGGCAGTGGATATAGACTAAGAGCTGATTTCTGTTTTTGATATTTGATTACCTATAAATAAAGATACATAAAATAAGGAGATAGGATAAAGTCTGGTTTGCCCAAGAAAATACTAGTTCGTGCATGTTCTGGCATAATTATTCATAGTGCTCCTTTTCACCCTCATAAGTGGCTGGGTTGGACGATAAAGTATATGTTTACTTAATCTATTAGGGTGTAGTAAAACACAGCCTGTGACAAATTTCAAGGTGCATTGTGTACTGAAAATAAAAAAGGACAATAGTAATATGAAATTGTGTATAATGTAAATAATTTCCCCAGAATTTGTATTTGCATATCATGGTAGAAACTTGACCACCCTTATTTTCTTTTGTATAACTTTGGGGAATGGTATTTATTTCCTTAACAATCTATGGTGTTACATTTGCAAAGGGAACATAGCTCAAAATCAAACATACCAGCCAAAGGTTATCTCTTGCATGGCTTGACAAAATCATCTAAGGGGGACATTGGCATTTGAATATGGTGTAGGTGTATCCATAGATGAGCTTCCATATATATCTCAGCCCTCTCATTGGTTTTGTCCTTATGAGGCTTCTAAAGCATTTTCCTAATGTGAAGGCAAGCTCCTGTAAGTAGATACGTGTTCTGTCCAGCAGATGGTGCATTTGCCGCAAATTGTTCTCTTTTCCATCCCCCGCCTCCTTTCCCCCTAAGAAATTAACCACCAGGTTTCTGCCAGAACCTGCCATGTTCAGAGTGACATATGATGCTGTTAAAATAAAATATAAAGGTTAGAGAAAGATCAGTAATAAGTCCTAAATTGAACATAGATTTCAAGAAGCTACCTCTAAAAGAGTCTAGAAATTAATAGTCCATAATATGATGAAAAACCCCAGCTGACATCAAAGAAACCTCTTGCCTTCTTTTTCAAGAATTCTGTTTAATGCATAATTCACTGAGCCCATGAAACATTCTGGGAAACTTTTGGATGGATATCAGCCTTTTAATTCAAAATTATGCACTCTGGGAAATGACTGGCGCTGAAAGTGGCAAGCCTACTAGGTAATTTACACCAGCAATCAAATTGCAATTACAAAGAAATTAAAACATGACTTTAAAGAGCCTAACTCCACCCTCAGGGCTACTAGTTATTTGGTAAACATAGCAAAGGAGCCTGTAATTAAAGAAAATGTGTAATTAAAAATGTTGACCCTCTTCAGCTTTGTTAGAGTGACACTATAAAATTCCAAGAAAAAGTGAAGAAAGCCTCATTTCAAAAAGTCCTTGGCAGTTAGCTTTGTGTCTTCAAGAGAGTGTATTTCTTCTGATATTGTCTACCACATCTTCTACTAGTCTTTTTTTGAAGTTTATATTACCCTTGGTTTTTAGTTCTCACTGATATGTAGGAGCTAAGCTATGAGGATGTGAAGGCATAAGAATGATACAATGGACTCTGGGGACTTGGGAGGAAGAGTGGGAGAAGTTAAGATATAAAAGACAACAAATATGGTGCAGTGTCTACTGCTGGGCTGATGGGTGCACCACGTTCTCACAAATCTCCACTAAAGAACTTACTCATGTAACCAAATACCACCAGTGCCCCAATAACTTACGGAAAAATAAAATTAAAGAAAAAAGAATAGCTTGAAGTATTTTCAAATCCATCACTGGAGAACTGCACATACAGGAGGTGAGTACATTCAGACTGTGACTGCAGCAGAACCATTTAGTTGGGGGTGCTAACTCCAAGGCATAGCCCTATGAAGAATCAGTGTCTTCTCTGTATATCTTTTGATCGTGCTTGTAGATGATTTTTAGTCTACTTTCCTCCAAGTTTAAAAAGCTGTCTAGTTTGGAAAATTGGGGATTAGAGGATAAGCTCCAGGCAGGAAGCTAGCAAAATGATTTAGTGGGAAAGATGTTCTTAGCCTTTTCTCCTGGGTGCCAATTCCTCTACACCCTGTCTCTGTATGCATCCTTTAGGTTTTTGCTCTCAGCAAGTCTTGTTCAATTAGGGTTCTAGCTGATAAAATGTCACCTCTCTTTGGAGGTCTTAAATTGCCAAGGTATTTTCCTTAAGAGAGGAATAAAATTAACATGACTGTATAGCAGGTGATGATGCTCAAGAGTTCTTGCCACCATGACATATCCATACACATCTTACCTAACATCTGGAACATTAGTAGGAACCAATGTGTGGCCTGTTAAACAACACATCTGTGTAGTATTATACATTTTTTCTGTAAACTTCCTTCAGTGCTTAATTCAATACTTCATTACTCTCTTTGATTTCGACCAAACCAGCATGCTAAGGTGAACTCAGGAGATCAGGCTAATGTTGACAATGATTTAAAAATAAAAGTTGATTAAAAATTCAACTGCTGTCCTCTGTATCCTGAGGTAAATGACTGATTAAGTGATGAGAATATATAGGCTTCATTCCAAGGACATTTAACTCTGCTCCTTGTAGGAACTTGACTGGACTCTAAGCAGATTGAAAGATTAAGATATTTTGGATGATGTGCAAGATGTTTCATTTCTAAAGACCCATGAAGCTGGAAAAGTGTTTTCAGAGACTCCCAGAAACATAATTAATTACTGATTTAGGCCCTTAGAGACAGGAACTGCTAAAAGACTGATATGAACCTTTTATCTAGTTAATTAGCTTTATGGGGAGAGTTTTGCACATTTAGCAGATGAATATAGATTTTATTACTTGAAACACAATACAATTTATTTTTATGTTGTATTTTTAATATAGAAGATGAAAAACAATATTGGAACTCTGAAATAACTCTAGAAGGTCTGATAACAATGAGGGGCACTGTGACTAGCCATCATTCTCTCAATCATATTATATCTCCAAAGGAAAACAAAAATTTAAGTGTAGTGCCCTCCAAATAGGCCAACTCATTCACGATAAGAAACTTGTGGTGTTACTGAGAAGTTTAGTTGTTCATTATGTAGAGCAAACTGGGTCTCTAGATATGAACGAACTGGGCTCTAAAAAGCTATTCATATATTCCTTTGTTCCTAAGTCCTAAGAGATTGAGCGGAGTTTGTGCCAACCATCCTATCATTTCCACTGAAACTATGAAGTGATAAAATGACAATATTATTTTCTTCCCAAATAGACCAATTTTTCCACAAGCAAAATCTGACAAGATGGAATTACCTTTGATATGCCCGGCAAATGCTGTGAGGAATTTCTCAGCAGTTACATTCTCCTTCACAACCTCGATGCTCACTTTAATTCTGTTCAGATTCTAATGGGCTTTGAAACCACTGGATCATCAGTGGCTTGGAATGAAAGTCTCAGGAGTAATGTTTTTACTGAGAGTAGATTTTAAATTCTTAAAGTTAATCCTAACCTTTTTTTGGAATTAACACCTGGTTAACAGGCATCAGAGTTAATACTGATTCTGTAGCCACATACTCTAAAGTTTCTCCCTTTTTTCAGTTGCTTTTCTTGTCTCTTAATGCACAAGCACATCTGCACAATTTCATAGGCCTGTCCCACACTGTATCAGGCAATCCCTTGCCTTGCCTTGAGAATTAACTAAGCTCTCCAAAACTTAATCTAATATATGCATTGCAAAATTCATCACTTTTCTCAGCTCTTAAAATTATTTCACATCTCTTTTCTCTGATAGTCATATGTATTTTCTTACTTGCAGTTTTAATAGTCTCATTACTTTTACCTCTCATAATGGGGTACATAATTTTCATAAAAACATTTCAAACTAACAAACTGCAATGGTTGTGAACACCATGACTACAGACAATTGCTCATACCCTCATTTGGTTCAGTCGAGTGGGTAGAATTTTTATTCTTTATCATACTTTTGCTAAACTTAATAAAAATTACTAAGAGTGCAGTCTGTAAGTAGAGAAACTCCTATTATATAATTTCTATTATATATAAATTATAATCTATATATCAACAGATAATTATAAATCTATTACATAAACTTTCTGTTACATGGATAGAAATATCACACTAGCTTTCTCATTTAACAAATGAGTACAATAGGTTGAGGAAGGGAAAGAGAAGAAAAAGAGGATTATACAGATGATTATCAAGGTTTTCCACATCTGAATTCAATCAAAGTGACTCCACTTTTGATCAGATTTAAATATTTTATTCTTAATATAATATTGTTTAAGAAATAGTTATGTTACTTTAAAAAATAGATTGCAAATTTTGACTAAGTAATCTCTAAGATTCTTTTCAATTTTTCCCAAATATTTCATCCAATGAGCTCTTTGAAAGCCTCTCAGTGTATGGGGTCAGATGGATGTGAGGTTACAACAAGGACACAGTTTAGAGTTTGGGGAATATTTGTCATTGATGGTGGGGAAAATACTGTCATCTAAGCTGCTGCATCTCTATTCATCTATGCTGTATGGTACCCCTAGAGATGATACTTCCTGGTGAGTGGAGACATTGCAGGAAAGGAAAATCATATACCTAGGATGGAGAAAAACAAAATGGTCCATGAAGTGATTTAGTTGCTTTTATTGCTTCTTTTAGGGCTGGTCTAAAAATGGCTTAAGGTTCAAAAGTTGACTCTTTATATTAGCAATCTGAAAAAAAAATGTGAAAAGAAATACAGCTAAATGTTTTTTCCAGCCCTTCAGCAAAACTTTATTGTTGTTCCTTATCTTCAACTTTTACTCTAATGATGGCGTATGAAGCAATTGGATGACACTTCATGTGCTGTAAACAAAAATTTATGGTTCACATGAGTTGCTGTCAGTTCCTGCTCTGCCTTCCCTACTTTTTACCTGATGTTTCCCTTACGGAGAAATTCACATGAAAATTGATGTTTTGGGAAATTTTATTATGAACTTCAAACAAACAGGAAAAAATGACACTCTGGCCAGTGTCAATTGAAAATGATCCCCCAGGTCAAGAAACATTATTGACTAGATGAAATTTTGATGAAGTGGGAAAAATGATCCATGCTGATTTTGTGAAAAAGTATGGGAATTTATTTTATTGTGTATATTTGCATGCAATGTATATATGTAGATATGTCTATCACAAATGAGTATTTTAAACACAAATTTTCAAGAAAAAACAAAATTCTTTTTAAGAAATATTCTTTCATTTGATAGACAGCATAACTGAGACCTAAATAACTTGAGTGACTTGCTAGTCAATATAACCATTTGGGGCAGACCTCACATCCCCTGATTCTCTGTCCAGTGTATTTTATTTATATTGCAATACTTGGGCTGCATGCAAGTTACCTTGAATTGGAGTTACCTCTATGCAAAGCCATTAAGCAAAGATTAGATTCAAGAAAGAATACAGTTTTAAACTTGTAAAGGGAACGTTTTTGGTCAATATATTACATGAAGTGGTTTCCAATTTGGAGGAACCACGTAAGATTACCTTGTTATTTTCAGTGAAGTGGAACAAAAGTATAAAACTCCTGATGACGTGAGGTATATCAACGTTTTTTTTTTTTTTTTTCAGAATAAAAGCAGTAACTATTCATGAAGTTCTAGCAGAATGCCATCTTTTCATTTCGTATTATATCCATGTTATTCTTAAAAAAGTTTGTGGTTGCTATGTTCCTAAATATTAATGATGACCACAACTATATAGTGGATTTCAATATTTTCTTTCTTTGGAAATACTGAACCAAAGTTTCTATTTTCTTGACCTTCTGACAAATAATGAGATTGAATAAACCATCCTGTGATAGAATTTATGTGGTTTTCTTTAGGAATAAAGACGATTTAAGGTCATCACAAACCAAAGAGCAGGAGGTCCCACCTTCAGGTGAAAAGGCAACAGTGCTAGTTTTGAGGATCATTAGAATTTTCTACATTTTACACTTATGCAAATATTTATCCGATTTAAAAAAAAATTTATCCTTCACGTTCTTGTCATGAGGTCTTCCTTGTGCTACTCCTGTTCTTTCCTTAATCTTTAGTTGAAATTTACATTCCCTTTGACTATGTTTAAGAAGCATTGTTTGGGAATGGTATAAATATCAAATGAGATGCTGTTTATGAAAGAATTTTTTTTAAATCTAAAGTACCAAACCAATGATTTTATTGCCCTAATAATCCTGTGACAGCTTGTAATGCATTCTGCACGTTACCTTTCAAATACATGCTTGCCTTTCCCAGGAGACTAGCGCTTGTTGGAGGGTAGTCTCCTCAACAACCGTTTCCTTTGTACTTTTCAAATATCTGACATAAGAATGGTGCTTCAGTAATTGTTGTGAAATGACATAACACATTCATCAATGAAGCCCACAACATTTCATGATGGTTCTATCATTAATAATAAATTATTATGGGGAAAGAAGTAGGCCACCTTACTACCCCTATTATGAACAGGATGTGCAAGAGGCTAAAGCAACCCGAGGATTGCCTGAAGTCACACAATTAGATTAGAGACATTTCGCTGTGAGGAAGGCAGATTTACACAGAGAAGAATATCCTATTATCACCACGACATTCAGGACTCAGCAAATACCCCTCAGTGAATTTTTAAAAACATGATCTGCAATTGTACGATGGGAAGTCTGGATAGGAAGTATACAGATTTCTATAGAAACACTTTATTATTTTGATAAGTACTGTATTTGAGTTTAGTTGAGTCTTGAATACAAAAATTACAATTTAACATGAGAAGTAACTTTACCTGTGCTTAATTTGGATTGTATAATAGAGAATTGATTCTGGTTCTAGTTGAGTGGCTTGGAGACTTTAAAACATCTTATTCTCTCTGAAAATTTAAATGGCAGAGGAATCCTCAGTGTTTATAGAAGATATGTATTAGAATGTCAACATTGATAAGTCTCTTTAGGTTTCTTTATTAGCTTTTTCTGATATATAATCATAATTTTAAAATGTTCCTTATTCGAAATCTTTGATATTGTTCCTGTCACATCTCAGAGTCTCTCAGTGGCTTCCAATCTCACTCAGAGTAAAGTCCAAAATCCTTACGAGGCTCTCAGCACTTCTCTGACCTCATCTCTTCTGTCTCTTCCATGCTAACTCCATCCAGCCACACTGGTCTCTTTGCTTCCCCTTAAACATATTAAACAGGCAGCACTCACCTTAGGCCTTGTTATTCCTTGCTGTAAAAGCTCTCTTCCATATTTCCTCATGGGTTGCTCCCTCACCTCCTCAGGTCTCTGCTCATTTGACCTCTGGCTCAAACTGTCAGTGAGGTTTCTTTTGATTACGTTATATAAAACATTAACCTTCTACCCCCTCCACCGCAGTTCTAACACATACACACACACACACCCCTCTCTACCTGGGACTCCTTATTCCACTTGGCATGCTATATTTTTCTTCATTGTATGGATCAGCATGTGGCATTCTATATCTGTACTAGCTTATTTGTGGGGGGAAAAAAAAGCTATAGAGGAGGGTGGGGCCATTGCTAGGTTTCACTGTTTAATTTTCAGAGTCTAGGGCTGGGACTTATGTAAAAAGGTTGGCAATACCCAACCAAAAAACTCCAGGACGAGACGAATTCATAGCCTAATTCTACCAGAGGTACAAAGAGGAGCCGGTACTATTCCTTCTGAAACTATTCAAATCAATAGAAAAAGAGGGAATTCTCCCCAACTCATTTTATGAGGCCAGCATTGTCCTGATACCGAAGCCTGGCAGAGACACAAAAAAAAAAAAAAAAAA
>NW_012105365.1:4958974-5036699 GCF_000951045.1 Mandrillus leucophaeus
ACAACAGGTGCTGGAGAGGATGTGGAGAAATAGGAGCACTTTTACACTGTTGGTGGGACTGTAAACTAGTTCAACCATTGTGGAAGACAGTGTGGAAATTCCTCAAGGATATAGAACTAGAAATACCATTTGACGCAGCGATTCCATTACTGGATATATACCCAAAGCATTATAAATCATGCTGCTATAAAGACACACGCACGCGTATGTTTATTGAGGCACTATTCACAATAGCAAAGACTTGGAACCAACCCAAATTTCCATCAATGATAGACTGGATTAAGAAAATGTGGCACATATACACTATGGAATAGTATACAGCCATAAAAAAGGATGAGTTCATGTCCTTTGTAGGGACTTGTAGGAACATGGATGAAGCTGGAAACCATCATTCTGAGTAAACTATCACAAGGACAGAAAACCAAACACCACATATTCTCACTCATAGGTGGAAATTGAACACTTGGACACAGGGTGGGGAACATCACATACTGGCCTGTCATGGGGTTCAGGGAGGCAGGAGGGATAGCACTAGGAGTTATACCTAATGTAAATGATGAGTTAATGGGTGCAGCACACCAACATGGCACATGTACACATATGTAACAAATCTGCACATTGTGCATATGTACTCTAGAACTTAAAGTATAATAGTAATAATAATAATAAAAAGAAAAGATATGATGGAATCTTAAATGCGTATTGCTAATTGAAAGAAGCAAACTTGAAAAGGCTACATACTATATGACTACAGCTATATGTCATTCTGGAAAAGGCAAAACTGTAGAGACAGTAAAAAGATGAATGGTTGCCAGGGGTTTGGGAGGAGGAAGAGATGAATAGGTGGAGCACAGGGGAGTCTTAGGGCAGTGAAACTATTCTCTGGTACTATAATGGTGAATGGATGTTATTCTACACTTTAAACCCATAGAATATATAACACAAACAGTGAACCCTAATGTAAAACATGAGCTTTGGTTGATAATGTGTCAATGTTGGTTCATTAACTGTAGCAAATGAACCACACTGATTGGGATGTTGATGGTGGGAAGGTTGTGTATATGTGGTCAGGGAGGAGTATGTGGGAACTCTCTGTATTTTCCATTTAGTTTTGCTCTGAATCCAAAACTGCTCTAAAAAAAATAAAGTCTAGTTTAAAAAAAAAAAAAAAAAAGGTCTGCAATATATATTGAACAACTACATGAATTTTCTCTGGTTCTTCAAAGTCCATTTCTAATCCAATTTCCTTCAGGAAATCTCAGTGTGAGTGGAATGTATATGACCATCCTCTTAATTTTCTTTTCTACTTTTATTGGAGATAAGGTCTCACTCTGTGGCTCAGGCCGGAGTGCAGTGGTGTGATCATGGCTGATTGCAGTCTCAACTTCCTGAGCTCAAGTGATCCTCCCACCTCAACCTCCCAGGTAGCTTGGACTACGGGCGGCTCCACCATGCCCAGTTAGTTTAAAAAAAAAATTTGTGGAGATGGGATCTCAATATGTTACCTAGGCTGTTCTTGAACTCTGAGCTTAAGCAATCCTCCAGCCTCAACTTCCCAAAGCGTTGGGATTATAGGCTTGAGCCACCACACTCCTACCTACCGTCCTTTTTAAATACAGAAGGATATCCTATTATCACTAATAGAAATCAGCTCTATGTTTCCCCAGAAACAGAAATACCTGTGTATGAAAAGCAAGGACAACAATACCATATGTAGGCCGGGCGTGGTGGCTCACACCTATAATCCCAGCACTTTGGGAGGCCGAGGCAGGTGGATCATCTGCACTCAGGAGTTCGAGACCAGCCTGGACAAGAAGGTGAAACCCTGTCTCTACTAAAAATACAAAAAATTAGCTGGACATGGTGGTGAGCAACTGTGATCCCAGCTACTCAGGAGGCTGAGGCAGGAGAATTGCTTGAACCCAGGAGGCGGAGGTTGCAGTGAGCCGAGATTGCTCCAATGCACTCCAGCCTACGTGACAAGAGCAAGACTCCATCTCAAGAAAAATAAATAAAAATAAAAATATCATATCTGATAATTCTATTAAGATTTGGTACTGAGCATATGGGTTGTGTTTCTGAAATATTAGCAGATGAATCCTGGGTTGTCGATGTGATTTGCCCTAATCCACTGAGCCATGCAGTGGCAGATCTAGAACGAATATGATCTTTGCTGGTTCAGTGTCTCTTACTCTTATTCATGGCAATATTCTCTCAAGAATCTCCAGTAACAATCATAACTGGAGACTGGTTTTGCCTCCAGTGCAATTTTTATGCGTTATGAGATAGCAATCGTTATACTGCCTATAACCTTGGAAGTGGAAGGGACATATCACTGTGCAAGGATCAAAGAATGTGAATTCTACTCCAGGAGGGGTTCTTTTTCTTTGACCGTAGTTGAGTGACTCCACCTCATTCTCTATGTTCTCATCTATAAAACGGTAAATAATAATATCTGCTTGACCAGCTTCACAGGGTTGTGGTAAAGATCAAATGACTGTGATCAGAAGCAATTTAAAAATGATAAAGTGTTAAGTGACATACATCTTCACAACTATTACTAAAATTTTAGGATTCTGAACTTTTGATAATATCTTTATTTTAGCTTCATGACTGAGTGAGCTCTTGTGGTGGGCCGTCAAACATGAGGGACAAACAAACAAACACTTCTTGCCACACTGGGGCTTGGGATGCGAAGAAAGGGCTGTGCCTGAGCTCAGGGAATCATACTAGTTAATTCAATCCTTAGCTAAGTAACTTGGATGACTTTAAACTGTAGGTGGCAGCAAAAAGTAGAAGGCTGGGAAGGCAGCCTCTTGTTTTCCTAGTTCTGTTGTCAAATTAATTACTCTTACTTTATTTCTAAAAGTGTCTATCAGCATCCTAAATATTGCTACGATATTTTAAATAAAACCATGATATCATGCTCCCAAGTAAAACAAAACAAAGTATACTTTCCTATTTCTTTTCTACAGTTTAGCCATTGGATTAATTCAGCCTTAAAAGACCCTTGCAACACAAAAAGGCAGAAAAGGAATTTGACAAATTTCTCTACTGAAAAGAAAGGATTCAAATTGAGGAAGGATTTGCCACAGGGTAAGTTTTAAGGGTGAATTGAGGTAGGCAAAAGATAAAGAACTCATCTCTGGAAGTTGGCTTTACATTTAGACATACTTTGTTTATATATCTGTTGTTTAAAATATTGCTAAAGATTACACATAGTGAATAGAAATGAAGATATAAATGTCTTCTTTATCTAAAGGCTTGCTTTTTGATGACTGAGAAATGATAAATTCTCTTTGTTTTCTACTTTTATTACAATTGAGATAATCATGGTTGAAGGTTTTATTAGACTATAAGCATTTTAGGGATAGAGAAGATTTTGTTAAGTACCCCAAGAAACTGGTATATTGCTAAAATGTGATAATTGGTGACTGAATAGCCTATAAACAGAACTTTGTGATAGAAAACTCGGAAGATGCTCTAACTTATGAAGGTATTAATTGTATTTAAAATTTTTTAACTTGATTTGTGATGTGTGCTATAAAACAAACTACTGCTACCACCCCTTAACAACATGAACCCAACAAGAAAAGCTTTTAAACACGTTAAACAAACCCACAAAACTATTTTGATCTTGGATGGAAACCTGGAAGGGTTTCAGACCCAGTGTTTTTCTCATTTCTTCAATCAATTTACTTTTAATTAAATATATGGAGGTTTGTAATTAGAGCGAGAGAATGGGGTGATAGGGAAGAGAAATGTGGTCTTCAACAGCACCGAAGGCATGGTGATCTGTAGCCTGATTATTATTACTTTTTTTCAATTTACTATTGATTCTCGGCAATAACAGTATGATATTGCAAATATTGATCTGATGCAATTTGATGCTCTCAGAGGAAGGAGTGAAGTATGTAGTTGGAGGCCTTTCCTATGAGTCATTCTTTAAGACATTATTATAACAATTAATGAGTTAACAAATACCTTCTTGGATTATTAAGATTTTGAAACAATGTTTTATTATTACTGCAAATGCACATAGGTGAGCTGAGCCCAATGGCAATGAGACTGCATCCTTTTTCTAAATACAAACCTTGTTTTTTTCTTTTCTGTTTAGGAAGCAGGAGCGGAAAATAATGTGTGAGTAGGAAACAGATAGACTTGGGTATCCAAGTCTCTAAAGCCACTTAGTTTTGCAAATTGGAGAAAGACATTTAACACTTTTGAGACTCATTTAAATTTATAAAATAGAGGGAAATAATATCTACCCACCTGATGGATTTTTGTGAGAATTAATGAATAAAATATATAAAATGGTTATGTCAGGCCAGTGGCAATCAATAAATGCTAGTTTTCTTTTTTCTTCTTTTCCTTTCAGATTAAAATTTAATTGGTTTTAACTTAAATTCAGGGTGAAAATGATAGACCAATGATCACAGCCAATGTGGTTTTAGAGAAGTTTATATGTTTTTTATACAAGGGGACTAAAACACACATTTTATATTTAATCTATAAAATCAAAACAACACTTTATGGTTTCAATTTAATTTTTAACTTCCCAAGGAATTCTGAATTTGTTAATGAAATCTTAATTGTATTCTAAAAATTACAACTTTTAGGAAGCCTTTTCTGACCCTCTGCTCACTGTGATCCCTCTTTTGTATCTAAATACTATGCAACTTATAGCTCTCTTAAGAGGCCAGTGATGAACTGTTGTGTATTGTAAAAGTTATGTTCTCTTATTGCCCTTACTAGTTGCTAAGATACTTGATGGTAGAAAGAATTTTTTACTCTTTTTATCTCATCTTTTGTAGTACCTGACACTGTTTCACACTGAATACTAAAGATTCTCTGAAAAGTTTCATAATTATAGCATTGTGTTGTTTTTTCTATGTACATATGTCACCATTGCCCACAAATCCTCTTCATAATAAAAAGGAAAATTCTCTAGCAGCACTACTTCTAAAACAATCAATTCCAAATTCTGTCTTTGCTTTATCATGAAGAACAAATTTGTAAGAAGTTTGCTATGGTGACTGGGCACACTGGCTCACACCTATATTCCTAGCACTTTGGGAGGCTGAGGTGGGCGGATCACGAGGTCAGGAGTTCAAGACCAGACTGGCCAACACAGTGGAACCCCGTCTCTACTAAAAATACAAAAATTTGCTGGGCATGGTGGCATGCACTTGTAGTCCCAGCTACTTGGGAGGCTGAGGCAGGAGAACTGCCTGAACTCGGGAGGCAGAGGTTGCAATGAGCTGAGATCATGCCACTGCACTCCAGTCCAGGTGGCAGGGCAAGACTCTGTCTCAAAAAAAACCAAAAAAACAAACAAACAAAAAAAGAAGTTTGCTATGGTAAAACATAAAACAAGAGACTAGTTGCTAGCCAACTTGTTTACTATAGGGGTAGAAAGTATAATCTTGTCTCAAAGTGCAATTTAAATAGCTTAAATAACTTAGACTGTGGCAGATAAGCTTTTTGATGTGCTGCTGGATTTGGTTTGCCAATATTTTATTGAGGATTTTTGCATCAATGTTCATCAGGAATATTGACCTGAAGTTTTCTATTTTTGTTGTATCTCTGCCAGGTTTTTGTATCAGGATGTGCTGGCTTCATAAAATGAGTTACGGTGAAGTCCTTCCTTTTGAATTATTTGGAATAGTTTCAGAAAAAAAATGATACCAGCTCCTCTTTGTACCTCTGGTAGAATTCAGCTGTAAATTTATCTAGTCCTGGTCTTTCTTTAGTGGGTAGGCTGTTTATCACTTCCTCAATTTCAGAACATGTTATTGGTCTCTTCAGCAATTCAACTTCCTCCTTGTTCAGCCTTGGGAAAATGTAAGTGTCCAGGAATTTACCCATTTCTTCTGTATTTTCTAGTTTATCTGCATAGAGGTGTTTACCTCTCTGATGGTTGTTTGTATTTCTGTGGGGTCAGTGGTGATATCCCCTTTATCATTCGTTATTGTGTCTATTTGACTCTTCTTTCTTTTCTTTACTAGTCTAGCTAGCAGTCTATCTATTTAATTATTTTTTTCCAGAAACCAACTCATGGATTCATTGATATTTTGAATGGTATTTTATAAGTCTTTATCTCCTTCAGTTTCTCTCTGTCTCCGTTATTTCTTGTCTTCTGATAGCTTTTGGGGTTTGGTTGCTCTTGGTTCTTTAGTTTTTAGTTGTAATGTTAGGGTGTTGATTTGAGATCTTTATAGCTTTTTGATGTGGGAATTTAGTGCTATAAATTTCCCTCTTAAAACTGCTTTATCTACATCACAGAGATTCTGGTAGATTGTCTCTTTGTTCTCATTGGTTTCAAAGAACTTTTTGATTTCTGCCTTAATTTCATGATTTACCCAGGAGTCAGTCAGGAGCAGGTTGTTCAATTTCCATGTAGTTGTGTGGTTTTGAGTGAGTTTCTTAATCTCCTGGAATGCAAGCCTGGTTCAACATATACAAATCAATAAGCATAATTCATCAGATAAACAGAACTAAAGACAAAAAACATATGATTATCTCAACAGACATAGAAAAGGCCTTCAATATAATTCAACATCCCTTCAGGTTAAAAACTGTCAATAAACTAGGTATTAATGGAACATACCTCAAAATAATAAGATCCACTTATTATAGACCCACAGGCAATATCCTACTGAATGGGCAAAAGCTGGAAGCATTCCCTTTGAAAACCAGTGCAAGACAAGGATGCCCTCTCTGTCTACTCCTATCCAACATATTATTGGAAGTTCTGGCCAGGGCAATCATTCAAGAGAAAGGAATAAAGGGTATTCAAATAGGAAGAGAGGAAGTCAAACTTTCTCTGTTTGCAGATGCCATGATCTTTAAAAAAACTTATCATCTCAGCCCAAAAGCTTCTGAAGCTGATAAGCAACTTTAGCAAAGTATCAGAATACAAAATCAGTGTGTAAAAATCACAAGCATTCCTATACACCAACAACAGATGAGCAGAGAGCCAAATCATGAATGAATTTCCATTCACAATTGCTAGGAAGAGAATAAAATACCTAGGAATACAGCTAACAAAGGAAATGAAGGACCTCTTCAAGGAGAATGTATTGTCTGCTCTCACTCTGCTAATAAAGACATACCCAAGACTAGGTAATTTATAAAGGAAAGAGGTTTACAGACTCAGAGTTCCACACGGCTGGGAGGCTTCAATCATGGTAGGAGGTGAATGAGGACCAAAGTCACATAAACATGGTGACAGGCAAAAAGAGGGGAACTCTCTTTTATAAAACCATCAGATCTTGTGAGACTTACTCATTATTAGGAGAACAGCATGGGAAGGATCTGCCCCCATGATTCAATTACCTCCCACTGGGTCCCACCCATGACATGTGGGAATTATGGGCGCTACAATTCAAGATAAGATTTGGGTGGAGACACAGCCAAACCATATCAATCCACCCCCGGCCCCTCCCAAATCTCATGGCCTAACATTTCAAAACCAATCATGCCTTTCCAAGAGTCCCCCGAAGTCTTAACTCATTTCAGCATTAACTGAAAAGTTCACAGTCTAAAGTCTCATCTGAGACAAGGCAAATCCCTTTGCCTATGAGCCTGTAAAATCAAAAGTACATTAGTTACTTCCTATATACAATGGGGGTACAGGCATTGGGTATACACACCCATTTCAAATGGGAAAAATAGGCCAAAATGAAGGGGCTATAGGACCCATGCAAGTCCAAAATCCAGCGGGACAGTAAAATCTTAAAGTTCCAAAATGGTCTCCTTTGTCTCCATGTCTCACATACAGGTCAAGCTCATGTAAGAGGTGGGTTCCCATGGTCTTGGGCAGCTCCACCCCTCTGGCTTTGTAGGGTATAACTCCCCTACTGGCTGCTTTCATGGGCTGTGTTTTCTGTGGCTTTTCCAGGTACACAGTGCAAGCTGTAGGTGGATCTACCATCCTCAGTTCTGGAGGATGGTGGCCCTCTTATCACAGCTCCCCTAGGCAGTCCTCAGATGGGGAATCTGTGTGGGGGCTCACACTCCACTTTTTCCTTCTCCACTGCCCTAGAAGAGGTTCTCCATGAGGGCTCCACCCCTGTAGCATACCTCTCCCTGGATACCCAGGTGTTTCCATACATCCTCTGAAATCTGGACTGAGGTTCCCAAACCTCAATTATCGTCTTCTGTGCACATGCAGGCCCAACATTATATGTAAGTCACCAAGTCTTGGGGCTTGCACCCTCTGAAGCAACAGCCTGAGCTCTATGTTGGCCCCTTTTAGCCACAGTTGGGATGCAGGGCACGAAGTGCCGAGACTGCACAAAGCACTGAGGCCCTGGGCCTAGCCCAGAAAACCATTTTTTTCCTCTAGGCCTTCTGGGTTGTGATGGGAGGGGATGCTGTGATGGGAGGGGATTCTGTGAAGATCTCTGTCATGTCCTGGAGACATTTTCCCAATTGTCTTAGCAATTAACATTTGGCTCCTCACTACTTATGCAGATGTATGCAGCCGGCTTGAACTTCTGTTTAGAAAATGGGTTTTTCTTTTTTATCGCATTGTCAGGCTGCAAATTTTCCAAATTTTTACACTCTCCTCTTTTAAACGTAAGTTCCAATTCCAATACATATCTTTGTGAGTACATAAAACTGAATGCCTTTAACAGCACCCAAGTCACATTTGAATGTTTTGCTGCTTAGAAATTTCTTCCGCCAGATACTCTAAATCATCTCTCTCAAGTTCAAAGCTCCACAAATCTCTAAGGCAGGGACAAAATGCTGCCAGTTTCTTTGCTAACATGTAACAAGAGTCGCCTTTGCTCCAGTTCCCAACAAGTTCCTCATCTCCACCTGAGACCAATTCAACTTGGACTTCATTGTCCATATCATTATCAGCATTTTGGTCAAACCGTTCAACAAGTTTCTAGGAAGTTCCAAACTTTCCCACATTTTCCTGTCTTCTTCTGAGCCCTCCAAACTTCCACCCTTTGCCTGTTACCCAGTTCCAAAGTCGCTGCCACATTTTCAGTATCTTTAGAGCAACAGCCCCCTCTACTGGTACCAATGTATTGTGTTAGTTCATTTTCACTCTGCTAATAACGACATACCTGAGACTGGATAATTATAAAGAAAAAGATGTTGAATGGACTCAAAATTCCACATGGCTAAGGAAGCCTCACAATCAACACAGAAGGCAAAGGAGGAGCAAAGGCATATCTTACATGGCAGCAGGCAAGAGAACATTCACAGGGGACTGGCTGTTTTATAAAACCTTCAGATCTCATGAGACTTATTCATTATCATGACAACAACATAGAAAAGACCTGCCCCCATGATTCAATTACTTCCCATTGAGTCCCTCCCATGACACATGAAAATTATAGAGCTAAAATTTAAGATGAGATTTGGGTGAGGACACAGCCAAACCATATCAGAGAACTACAAACTACTACTCAAGGAAATAAGAGACAGCACAAACAAACGAAAAAACATTCCATGCTTATGGATAGGAAGAATCAGTATCATGGAAATGACCACACTGCCCAAAGTAATTTATAGGTTCAATGCTTTTCCCATTAAATTACCATCGACATTCTTCACAGAATTAGAAAACACTACTTTAAAATTCATATGGAACCAACAAAGAACCCATATAGCCAAGACAGTCCTAAGAAAAAGAAAAAAACAAAGGTGGCAGCATCATGTTACCTGACTTCAAACTATACTACAAGGCTACAGTAACCCAAACAGCGTAGTACTGGTACAAAAACAGACACATAGACCAATGGAACAGAATAGAGATCTCAGAAATAAGACCAAACATCAACAATCATCTGATCTTTAATGAACCTGACAAAAACATGCAAGGGGGAAAGGAGTCCCTATTTAATAAATGCTGCTGGGAAAACTGGCTAGTCATATGCATAAAATTAAAATAGGATCTCTTCCTTGTACCTTATACAAAAATTAACTCAAGATGGATTAAATACTTTGATGTAAACCCCAAAACTATAAGAACCCTATAAGAAAAACTAGGCAATGCAATTCAGGACATAGGCATGAGCAAAGATTTCATGATTAAAACATCAAAAGCAATTGCCACAAAAGCAAAAATTGACAAATGAGATCTAATTAAACTAAAGAGATTGTGCACAGCAAAAGAGACTATTCTCAAAGTGAACGACCAAACGGAATGGGAGAAAAATTTTGCAGTCTATTCATCTGACAAAGCCAGAATCTACAAGGAACTTAAACTTATCAATAAACATTATTTAAAAGTCAAGAAACAACAGATGGTGGCAAGGCTTTGGAGAAATTGGAATGCTTTTACACTGTTGGTGGGAATGTAAATTGGATCAACCATTGTGGAAGACAGTGTGGGAATTCCTCAAAGACCTTGAACCAGAAATACCATTTGACCCAGCAATCTCATTACTGGGTATATATCCAAAGGAATGTAAATCATTCTGTCCATTGCAGCACTATTCACTATAGCAAAGACATGAAACCAACCCAAATGCCCATCAGTGATGGACTGGATAAAGAAAATGTGGTACATATACACCATGGAATACTATGCAGCCAAAAAATGGAATGAGATCATGTCCTTTGCAGGGATATGGTTGGAGCTGGAAGCCATTATCCTCAGCAGAAAAACACAGGAACAGGAAACCAAACACCACATGTTCTCAGTTATATGTGGGAGCTGAACAATGAGAACACATGGACACAGGGAGAAGAATAACACACACTGGGGCCTGTCAGGGATGCTGGGGGAGGGAGAACAGCAGGATCAATAGCTAAGGCATGTGGGGCTTAATACCTAGGTGATGCATTGATAGGTGGGGCAACTCACCATGACACACGTTTACCTATGCAAGAAACCTGTATGTTCTGCACATGTATCCTGAGACATAAAATAAAATAAAATAAAATAATAAATAACCTAGACCAATGGCTCTTAAATTATCCTCCTATACTTCAGTTCTGTATGTGTCAACCCCACTCTAAAACTAAAAGAGAAATAATCATCTTTTCCAAAGTGGCTGATTAAAGTAATACATTAAACTGCCTTAATTAAAAAAAAAAAGGTACATTTGAGAAACTTCTGTTACTTTACTTCTTGTGTGCTAGGAAGAATGAATTGGACAAGTAGTAGGTTAATATTAGTGGAAGTCTTAGAATATCTAATCATACTTGGTCCAGCAGCTTTGTGTGTATGAATATGATTTTGTAGTTGGTAGTTGAGATGTTAATTTGTAAATTGAAGTTACGGTCAACTCTGTGCTGGTAAAATTGTTTATTTTTTAAAAAAGAAAAAAGAGAATGGAATCTTTGAATATTCTGGAATGTTATCACTATAACTTTCGAGGACTTTGCCATGTTAACAAATTCTAAAATACTTTAGACAGTTGAATGAATCCTTTGATTATCATAGTTTGGAGCGTAGGTACAGTAGCCCCAGGAACAGTGCTAAGGGTTCAGGGAAGAAACACAAAGACTGACTAGCTAACCTTGCCTACTGATGTCACATGAAGAGATTAGGAGTATTGTGGACCCCTGCTAAGTGTTTATGATAAGAGGCAGGTGAAAATGGTGACTAGTTTTCAAGTTCTTTAGCCATCCTTCTCAATGCCTGCTCCTCAGAGTATAACATCAGCATCCCTAATCTTTAGGATGTATGCTCATTGTTCAGGCATTATGAAAATTTTACTAAGTTTCTGTGAAGGCTTACTAAACTCAACTTTAGGATAGACTTCCCATACTCTCATGTTCCATTGGATAATCATATAATCTTTTAAATTTCTTTAGAGAACATTCCTCTATTTCAGTATGTGATTGCTATCCCAGTGAGTACAGCAATCTGATAGCTTTTCTGACACACTGAAAATACTTCCTTCTGTATGTTGGCTTCTCAGTGTCCTGCTCAGGATGAGTAATAACATAAAGGTATACAGAAGTGGAAAAAACATTTGTTTTCAACTTTACTATGACAAAGTTTCCAGAGATTACAAACCTTTAGAAGATTATGTTGTTGTTGGAATAATACAAGCTATCTTGAGAGGAACATAGATAAGGTAAACTGATTTTTAAACAGGATTTTAGTTGCATTAAAAAAATACTTAGAATATCTTTTTTCCAATCTCCAGATACCTTTGCAAGTGATATTCCTGTAAATATACCACAGTGTCCAAAAAAGTCTGGAAACAACAAGGAAATAGTATATTTACTATACTTTTTTCTGACTAGCAGGTTGGTACGATCCATTTCTTTCATACTTCATTGGGGATGACTACTTCTTTCTGCCTCACACACAGGATGTTTAAACGATTCATAATAAATTAAGGATTATTAAATATTAAAGACAATAATAATAGCAACTATAATGATAATAGTAAAAATAACAAGCAGTAGCAGCAGCAGCAGAAAGCACAGGCCTAAGAGGAAAATTAGGTTTCCTAGAGGCTCCTGTTCTCCACTGCATGACCTTAAAATGGGAATCATTTCTCAAGCCTCTAAGACACCAAAGCACAGATGCACGGTGCATAAACAAATAAGTGACCACATTAGTGGTGCCCTTTGGGGGTTTAAATCTTATTCTTGTGACCCCAGGAAGCTGACCAGAGAGAAAGGGGAAGAAAGAAGTACAGGATATTTATCTTTATATTTGGGAAATGCTTTTGATCAGCAGAGCTGGAACAAGTTTCTGTGCTTTTGTGGGAACTACAAATGTTCCAGGGGAGGAAGCAAGATCAAGAGCAGTTTGCTCTTTCAGGGACTTCAAAGCCCATTCATCTAAAGATGTGGCCATTACCATTTTGGCTTCCTCACTGTGCCTTGGATGGCCCTGTACTTTTCAAGAGGAGAGACTTGCTGGGTTGGGGCCAGCTAAAACGTTATTCCTTGGAGTGCAGTGTCCCAGAAAATCTGCCCTTACTGGCCTGTGCTCTGTGATTATAGTCCCAACCAGGAGTGATCCTTGTTCCTATTGGATGAATCAGACACAGAGGTGAGTAGGGTGGCAAGGCTGGACTACCCATTTTCTGCCTCTTCTCCTCTTCCGGGTGTAGAGAATCGTAAACATAAGAAGGTGGCTGGACTGTCTCCACCAGGCTCTAGGTCTCTGATCTCAGTAGTCTGTCTCTTCACTGGTAAAAAAAAAAAAAAAAAAAAAAAAAAAAGGCAACCAACCAACTAACTAAGCCAACCAAGCAAAACAAACATAAAAGAAAACTGTCTTAGCTTAGCTGTGCATACTATTCCATCCTGTTATGGTCACCAGACCATCAGTAACAGGGAATTGTCCTCTTCACATATAAGTGAAGCCCTGGGAGTAAGATTTCTTCAGGGATCCTAGATCTTTTCTGGGCATAAGATACATTATAATTTCCCAATCCAAACCAAAGCAGAACAAAAATCCTAGGGCAACAACCTAACATTATAGGCTATAATAATCATGCTTTTATACCTTAGAATTGTTTTTGGTAGTTAAATGCTGGTGTAAGCTCTATGAAGCAGGAAATGCATCTGTCTTATTTACTGTTGGGTCCTCAGGTCCTAGCATGACATCTAAACGTATCCTTGGAATGAATGACTAAATCAGGACCTTGGCAGTTTACTCTGTCACCTATTCGTTATGTGAACTTGGATGAATTTTCTTTTGTGTTACGTTCTAAGTATCTCCATTCTCAAACAGTTTAGCCTAACCCTGAGAATTGCAGAGAGGAATGGCATAAATGTTATTCCTGAGATAATGCCTACGTGACATTGGATGTGTCTTGGGGCACTTCTGGCAGTTATGTTTAGCAAATGGAAGCTCTTTTTTTTTTTCTTTCAAACTGGGTATACTCCAGTTACCACATCACTCTGACAGTTGAGTTCACTTTTGTGTGCTTCAGTAAGTGAAGATAATAATGCTGACATCCTGAATTTTCACCTCTGTCAAGTGAGAAGTAGGGATAAGCTCATCTTTGAGGAAGGCCTTTTGTAACTCTATGATTTGATTCTATTCGACTTTCTGGAACTGGTCTCAGAATAAAAAGTGAGAGAGAATGTACTGTACTGTGAACATAATCAAGTGATATCCCATTTCTTTAGATGTTTCACAGACCTCTCTACTTCCTTTTCCTTAACTGTATTGCATAGTTTAAACTTTCTTTTACATCATAAACTCATGAAATTTTACTCAAATTAAGTTTGAAAATTCACATGACACCAAACATAATTCTCATTTAAATATTTACTTAAGGATTCTGGATGACATGACTTACACATGGAAATAATTTTACTGAACAATTAAATTGTTCAGAAACAATTTTACTGAACATGATTTGAAACTTTATTTATTTTTAAATATACTAAGGTTTGGAATCCAAGACTTAGCATTCAAAGTTTGGCTGTTTGATCAACCACCTTTGCGTCAACTGAAAAAGTGGACCAGGAGCATTAAAGGTATGTTAAAAAGAAATAAGAAAAGGGAACATATTACAAACCTATTGATTATCTTTCATTCTGTCAACAGCATTTCATTAATATTTAGAATGGATCAGAAACTGTGGTAGATGTTTGGGATCAAATACATCAATTTCCAACAGTCCTTGTGCACATACAAAAACAGCACTGGGTCAGGTGACATGAATTTCACCTGGCCCCTGTTGCTAACCAGCTGACTGACCTTGGGCAAATCACTTTCAATTCTTGGGATTCATCTGTAAAACAGTGATGGGTCTCTTCCAGCTTTAATGATATTTGGTTACATTTATCTCAAATGAAATGATAGAATATAACTAAAGGAGAGTACTTAGGTAAAAGCAAGTCACTCTAGAAGTCATGACACTTTTCTTTCTTGACATTCATTTGTTAATAAAATTTATACGTTAAAATGTTTCCAAAGCAATCATATTATAAATCAATTGATTGATTGCTTTTTATAATTTCTCACTCCTTTAGTAAACATTTACACAATGTCTGCTCTATGCCAGAAACCATGCTGAGTATTTGAGATCAGAGATGAAATATATGTATCATGCCTTGAGAGAGCCCACAATCTAGTAATAAAGATAGAGAAGAAAACATAAGTTTGGGTGTTAAGTGCTATTCAAAATCAACAAATATTTACTGAATGCCTATCATGCTTGGGATGCATTGTGAACGAAATTGATAATGATTTCTGTTTTTGTGGAGCTTATATTCTAGTGTGAGGATCAAACAATAAAGAATAAATACGAAAGTAATAGATGATGTAGTATGACGGAAGGGGAAAACGTCATGGGGTAAAAAAACAAAAGGTAGAGCAGGTTACAAGGGAAATAGGGGCATCTGTAGTGGGCATTGAGGGTAATGCATTGCGCTGTTAAAAATGGCCAGAGTAGGTCTCACTGAGAAGATAACATTTAAATGAAGACTTGAAAGAAGTAGGGAATGGATTAACCACAGAAATATCTGCGGTAGGGGCAATATAGGCAGAGAGAACTGGCAATGGAAAAGCCCTAATGTTGGAAACAAGGGTGGCTGGAGTGACGTGAGAAAGAAAGAGAGTAAAAGGTTAGGAAAGGAGAGCAGTCAGGATAGGTAGGGGCAGAGCAGGGGGGTCGTGCAGGACATTGTAAGGATGTTGACTTTCACTATGAGTGAAACAAGGGAACTCAAGTGGTTTTGGGTAGAGGAAGGACTTTGACTTAGATTTTAATAGGGCATCCTGGTTATTATGCAGGTAATAGATTGTCTAGGTTGGAGGTAGGCAACAATAAATCAATTAGGAGGCTATCACAGAAATATAGGCTAGAGATGGTGGTGTGGACCAGGGTGGTAGCAGTTGAGATGATGATAAGTCATCAGATTCTGGATCTATTTTGAAGGTAGCGCCAACAAGAGATTTTGGTGGATTGGATATAAAGTATGAAGGAAGGCAAAATCCCAGATGGATATGGGAATAAGAAGGGGCATTTATCTCAGTTTGGGAAGTATAGGAATGATTCCTAAAGGAACTATCAATTAAATTGAATCTCGAAGAGACACAGGAATAACTGAAGATGCCAGATAAGGCAGGTGGGGGTGGAGAGAGAGTCTTCTAGATAAAGAAATAGCATTCACAGGAAGTATGCAGGCAAAAATAGAGGCATGGCATGTTTGGGTCACTGCAAGCAGTGTTAATGGAAGGAAGAGTGAATGTGGAGCATACAGCAGGAAATGAACCTAGAGACCTGGGCAGTGGTTAGCTCCTATGCCAGGAGAGATTACTATTTAGAATAATTTTTAGCAAGGCATAGCTCTAAAAATCTGTTTTTCAAAAGGAATATTTAAATTGGGTTAGCTTCAAATAAGATCCATGTTGACCAATGCTGGAACTAGCTAGTGGGAACACATCTGAGTACCAGGAAGTATTTTAATCTATTTTAAAATTCTCAGGAGGCCTAGTTTTTTAATCCTATAATGATGAGAGCTATTGGGGAATTGGCTAAAAGTGTCCCTTGTCAGAAGAATCTTGAAGTAAATATATTGAGTACATGCAAATGGCCAGAAGAAGACTTTTTCAGCCTAATTGAACAGATTAACAGATTGTTTAGTGTCTGCTAAGTGTGTAGTATTGTGCCTAGTTTATTGCCACAATATTCAAGTTAGAAAAACAACGATACTGTTTCAGAAAAAAAGTAAAACAAATCTGCTTTTCAATAGCTAGGAAAAAATATTCCATAGTGCATCTCAAGCTTAAAGCAGTAATAATGCATACATACTTATAATCTTTTACCTAGTTCTAAGTTAAAAATATACATATATTTAGTCATATACAGGTTACTGTAAACTGAAATCTGCATTCTATTATTATAGTCAGTTCTTTGACTTATTTTTAAAATGTACTAGTTAGCTAACTTAGCATTGTGGTATCCTCCCTTAGTAATGTATTTTCTTGTCCAATTCTCACTGCTAAGAATATTTACCTTGTGGCTGGTCTAAATTCCCTCTCTTTTATGTGGTTTAAATCTGTTTTTCACCCTCCTACTCTCTTCAGAGATGGAGAATGACTGGTAATGTCTGACAAATTGAGAAGGCTAAAATAGCACTTTGTGGTCAGGTTTGCACAGCCAAACTGAATGGTAGACTTGAAACGAGTAATTGAACAAGATAGACAAAAAGAAGATACTTTTGTTTTGTTTATCCAAATAATGCCCTTATTTCTTTACTTTTCTTTGCCTTTTAAGACCCAAGAAGTCACTGGAATGAAGGAACATGTTTTGGTTACATAAAACACCTTGCAAAGGCTTTCTGAATTCTAAGAGTTCCTTTTATTTTAGCTGCTGATGAGTGAATATATTTGTATATTTGCATACTAAAAAGTAAGAAATGAACTAGAATAACAAAGTTAATTAATATATGTGGTCAGTAAAGACAAATAATATCCTGAAGGGTAGTCTGATGGGGAGTATGTGCTGAATTCTTATTCATCTTTAAGTATTAAGTGCATTGCAGATGGCTTTTATGAATACCTGAGAGTTCATTTATTTTTAGAGTAAAGATATTCTTTTTTTACTGACACCAAGGTCCATTCTCACTTTTTAGAGATGTCAATAGGAACTGACCTGGGATTTGAAGATGAATGCTGATTTATTACTCTATTTATTTATTTACTTATTTATTTGTTATTTCTATATGAAATACACTTATGGGAATACAGGGCACAGAGAAAGTTTAATCTTTACCACTTTTAGCAGTCATTCTAATGATAAGAAGTGGTATCCATCAGATGAATTGGAGGAATTACTGACATAATTGATTTTGACCACTTTTGGCCCTCTCTGGGGAAAGTAAAGAAGTTATGCAACATGCAGGCTGGTAATT
Source organism: Mandrillus leucophaeus (assembly GCF_000951045.1). Classification (NCBI taxonomy): domain Eukaryota; kingdom Metazoa; phylum Chordata; class Mammalia; order Primates; family Cercopithecidae; genus Mandrillus; species Mandrillus leucophaeus. The sequence goes on from NW_012105365.1 coordinate 4,976,786, forward strand.
TTTTTGTGCTTATTTTCAAGGCTGCCTTGCAGGTAAGAATTATGGAATAGAAGCCAATGGTCATGAGGTCTTTTTTCATTACTACCTGTGATTTCATAGACCACTTGACTTCTGAGTGACCACTTATAAGGGAGATGTGAGAACTGCCATTTGCGCCAATGGTAGTATGAGTTGAACCTATAAACTTTCACGTCTTGGATGATAATTCCATGGAAGCAGACTAGACATTGTGCAGACTGGAGCGATGCATGAGTGGCATGAGAGGTATTAGTAATTTAGGCTGATGAAAGCATTTTATCACTGTAATTTTTTGGTATCAAAATCTTTGTGCCCCCAAATATTACTTACTATTTTATGATTTGGGATTAAGCTACAGTTCCCAGAACAAGTGCTTTAATAAGCAGATATCCCATGTACCCTAGTAGAGAATGTAGACCTAAAGATTTTGTGCTTTTTATGTAGTAATGTATTCAATGCAATGCTAGAGTTAGAGAAATATTTAGACTGTATTTAGAAATAAATAAAGAGGCAGCAAAAGTCACTTTGAATACACCTTTGTATGATGTTCACTATTGTATCAGAATGACTTCCATTAGTCTTCAACCTGCTTATACTCAAGCTTCCAGAAAAAGAGTTTCATTTCATATTTTGAGAAAATCCCCAACTATTAATAATATATAAACGTTTTAGTATAGCAGAAAAAGAAACTGAATGCCTAGAAATTACTGTGGTCTGAGTATCTTTTCTATTTTGTCCCTAATTAGGCTCTGGGAGATCAGTGACTATTTCTCTCTCTCTCTCTCTCTCTCTCTCTCTCTCTCTCTCTCACCCACTGTGAAAGTTATGAGATTCCTTTGCTCAAATCACCCACAAGGAAGGCTTGGAAGTTCATGTTCCCTAGAGAGTTGCCAATTCTGCTAAAGAAGATTAAATGCCCATATCACACATGCCATAATCCTGCAGCCAACAACAACAAAGAACTCAAATCTAGCCTGGTCCTAATCTAGGGAGCTACCACAGTGGGCTGTCAGACCCACCCGAGGCCCCTTTCGTTGCCATGTCGTTTACCAGCCGAGACGTTCATTCAGAAATGAGTAAGAATATTAGAGAACCATCCTATTGCATCCTGGAATATTTGGTTAACAGTTTGAACCCTTTTTATGGCTCTGAAACAATTATTTCTGAGTTGGGCACAGAGGCATTTGATTCCTATTTGATTTCACCTGTAAGCACCTGAGAAGATGTTTAAAGGCTGTTGGCTTACCTGTGAAGTTGATTTTCAGCAAGTAATCCTTGTACAACTTCTTCCCATCCAGGATCTTCATAGCATCACAAAGCTTGGTAGTGTTGGGACAGAGGGTGCGCTGCATTTTGTGCAAAGCGTGGGCCATGGCATACACCGCGTTAACCACGAACATGATCTTGGACTCTTGCTCGTAGTTGCTGCTGTCGATGGCCAGGTGCTTGTCGCAGACGCGCCTGTGGTTGCGCTTGTTCTGGAGGCTGCACTGGAACTTTTGCTCCCAGAAGTCCCGGAACCAGGGATTGCGGTGGTTGTTGTAGGGGTTGAGGCTCTGGAAGTAGCGGTCGAACTGGCGGACAGGCTGCGAGGCCAGCTCCAGGGTGATGGCGCCGTAGGCCACATGCTCGCTGCCCTTGATGATGCTCTCCTGCGCACCCCAGCCGTCGCTGGCCACCCAGGTGAAGGAGGCGTTGGCGCGGCTGGCGGCGGCAATGAGCTCCCGCGAGTCGTCGCTGCGCATGAAGAGGACCACGACGCGCGCGTTGGGCTTCTGCAGCAGTTCTCGGATCACGCTGTCGTAGGACTTGCGGATGTTGGAGCGGCCCACCTTCTCCGCTGTAGCGATGCAGATGTTGCGCAGGCGGGCTTCCTGCTCGAAGGCCTCGATCCCTGTCTCCCCGTAGTCACCCTCAGAGGCCACTGTGGAAACGTAGGTCCAGTTGAAGAAGCGCAGGATTTCAGCCATGGCTTTGGCCTGGTAGAAGTCGGGGGGCACGGTCCTGGCAAAATAATCATAGCGCGACTTGTCACTGAGTTTGGCGCTGGTGGATGCATAGCTGATCTGAGGGATCTGGAAGAGCCGCAGCAGGTTTGCCACCTGGGGGAGGGAGAAGAAGGACCTTTGTTAGAAACCCAGAGGTAAGTGACGACATGAAAATGAATAATAGCATCCACACATTTTACTGACTCCCTTTCCCCCTCTACTCTAGATGGCTACATTTTTTTCTGATAGTTCTCGAGATGAATACCAGATGCTTCCTTGGATTCTGTATTTCGGACACTGGGAAGCAGGTCTCACACAGGTAGTGTGTGCATCAGGAAAGGACAGAGGAGAGAAATGAGAAGGGCACCACACTCTCTTCTATACTCTGTGCTAGACTCTAGACTAGGATAAACCTGTTCAGGGGCTCTCAGGTTGCTTTAAGTTTCTGGGATCCTGCTATAGTTCAAGCAATGAACTACAGTGAATTGGCCAAACTCGATTTTTGACTGCACTTGTATAGAAAGAGCAAGGGTGTTGTCTAATTCTCACTTCCCCCTCTTTTGCTAAAAACAGCAGTCTCTGAAAGAGTTTAATTTGGAAACTGCATGCCACATGGGCAGTACAGTATAGAAATTTATCATATAGGTTAAAAAAAAAAAAAAAAAAAAAAAAAAAAAAATCAATTATATTTAGTCCACCTCCCAACATTTTAGGCATACACTTTTCTAAACTCCTGAAAATCTTGACCAATATTTTCTTTACTTTCTTTTTCTTTTTAAAATATTTTTCTGCTTGGACTATGTGAAAAGAAATCATACAGAATTATATTCTTCTGTCATTTTTGAGTAAACAAATCAAATAAAAAGGTATTGAGGACCTTGTCAAGAACAGACCACCTTACTTCCAAGTATTTAAACCTAAATCTGAATCAAATATTTAAATTTTTTATAATTGACCTATCAACATATTTATTGTTTTTATTTATTGTAGAATAAAAAGGAAAGTGACATTTGTTTATTGAGGAGCATTTTATGCATAGAGTATTTGCAGAGATATATATTTACAAATATCTAAACAGATTATATGCATACCGAATAATAAGGTTTTAAAAAGAATTTCTCCTGGCTACCTCGTGTAGGAGAGTTCTTTCTCTATACTGACTTAAGTTAAATTATGTAACATACTAAGTGGATTTTAATCAGAAATGACATTGAATATTACAGTATGCTTTATCTACATTGGCATGAATATTAGTACTTTGAAATTTTTCCTTTTGGAGATTGTGGTTTCACGTTTATATTTGACATGTAGGAAGTACAGCTTGAAATAGGCAGCTGTTAGCAAAGAGCACAAGCAATATAAAACAACTGACATCTGAGCCCTGATTAATCATAATTTCATCTGGCAAGAGAAACCAACAGCCAAGTTCATACACAGCTACACAGCATGTTCTTGAATATCTGGCCTGCTATTAAAATCAACACTAGATATAGCCCAGAGCTATCAAAAATATTTCTGTATCTTTTCCAATCCTGCTACCTCTCAACCACAAATAAAACAGCTAGAAATCCAGGGCTTAACACATAATATAATGCAAAATTAAAACCCCAAATCTTTCTTGCATTTAGTATTCTTGAATCTGGGGGAATGGAGGTGAATGGGTGGATGAAGGGGTAAAGGCTAATATATTATTTATTTCTTCCCTTCTCAGGACTAGGAGACTCTGGACAAAATGGCCTATACTGACTTATTTAGGCATAGGGATATTGCTTCACTCAACCTGATTGAAGTGGCAGGTGTCACTAAACAGGTACTGTCATTACTTCTAGAATGAGTGCCTGGCTTCCACTGGATTTATGTACCACTATGGAAGGCTTGGTAATAGGAGCGCTGTCTGTGCAATAGCTTGACTTTGTTAAGAGGTTTCTGGCTAGCACTGGAGAGGCCATCTCTTCTTGATACAATAATTTTCTCATCTTCAAGTTATATTAATCAGGACCTGAACCCCTCAGGGAGACAGAGAATGAAAGGACCTAAAAAATATCTGGACATTATTTTCTGGCAGCGAAGAATCACAGTGAAACGATCCTAAACTGCTGAAATTTCCTCTCCCATAGGGGTAGGAGTAATGAGAAGCTGCTAAAAAATTAAAAAAAAAAAAGTTCTTGTTTTTCAATGATAGGCTTCATGTCTAACTCTCCAGGATGTATGAGAATAATTTACAATCAAGGGAGGCTTTGCAAGAGAACGAACTAGCCATAAAATAACAGCAATGTGGAAAAGATTCTCTGCATTCAAAGCTGTAGCTTTGGGGAAGGCTGTGGGCTAGAATAAAACAACTATTGCCAGCATTTTAAGAATAATTTTATGTTCCTCTGTGCGTGTGTGTTTAATGAGGATACCACAATCGACTCTAGAAAAAGGAGGCACAGGCCGGGCGCGGTAGCTCAAGCCTGTAATCCCAGCACATTGGGAAGCCGAGATGGGCGGATTACGAGGTCAGGAGATCGAGACTATCCTGGCTAACACGGTGAAACCCCGTCTCTACTAAAAAAAAAAAATACAAAAAACTAGCCGGGAGGTGGCGGGCGCCTGTAGTTTCAGCTACTGGGGAGGCTGAGGCAGGAGAATGGCGTAAACCCAGGAGGCGGAGCTTGCAGTGAGCTGAGATCCGGCCACTGCACTCTAGCCTGGGTGACAGAGTGAGATTCCGTCTCAAATTAAAAACAGACAAACAAACAAAAAAACCGCACATTTAGTGAGTTGAAACATGAGATTGGAACACAATAAGTATTATCTGAATTGTATCACCTATATTGAATAGTATGGGGTGATAATATAGTCAAACTTCTGATATTCAGAGTTACATTAGAAACACATGTTATACAAATGAATGATGGAGTGAAGTGTTGAAGTAATTTTATCACAGTGAGCTGCTCCTTCTAAAATTAGTTTATTTAGATTATAAGGGTTAAAATGCTTAAAAGTAAATACCATGAGAGGCAGTAGGTTATAAGTCTCTCTCCTTTCTCTTTCTCATCCACCCCAGCCTTATCTGTACAGAAGAATATTACTTTGGTTTATTCATTTAAAAAATGTGTTTATTCTGTTGTAAAGCCAGGTACCAATGTACTGGGTATGTACACACACACACACACACACACACACACACACACACACACAAACATATTTTGTTCTTTTGATAGTCACAATAACTTTATGGTGGATATTATTTCTATTTTAGATATGCAAAAACAGTTCTGCTAGGTGAAGAAACTTGTTCATAGTCATATGGTTAGAATGTGTGGGTGAAATCAAGGTGTAAAACCAGGTGTTTTGACTTCAAGTACTATGGCTATCCCCTGACAGCTTCCTCTCTACCTTCTACTGTGTGACTATAAACCTGAGCCTTCAAATACAGAAAGGCATCCAGGTAGAAAGAATAAGAGGAACAGAAGCAATATTATGGTATACACCATAGACTACCTAGTTGCTGTTAGCAGGAACTTTCTTTTTAATACAAATTTAAAACTAGGGTTGGGGAATATCCAGGTAGTTGTTAACTGGGTTCCTGTCTCATTTGTCTAAACTTGGTTCTGGTATATTCTTGACTTACTTTACTGGCCATATGGTTTCTCTGAGAAAGCATAAAGAAATAAAGGAACTCCTACACTGGACATCATTTTGAATGATAAAAGAAAAAATGTTTTAGAATGGAGAAGTAATGTAAAATTTTGGAAGAAAGTTACCCAATTATGTTATTATTAGATAGAGTGGAGGAAGGAAAAACAGGATGTAGTTATATATGCTTTGGAAAAAAATACTTTAAAAGAGATATGCTTCACATAAATTAAGACTCTAAAATGGAATACAGGAGGACTTAAAAAATAATTCCTACAATACAGAATAGTCTCAACAAGAAAGAGAAGATGAAAACTCTAAAGAATCCCCTGGGTACTAGGTTACGTTTTTAGGAATTTTGGTGTTAGAACTAGCAACACAGAATGGGTGCTGTCTGTATGTAGGTTGGGGGCGTCCCCATATACAACATAAAAGATTGACATCAGCCTGTAAAAATAAGGGACACTAAAGCACAGAATGTGAAAATGCATCAACGTGATTTTTGTCATTGCTATTGTTTTGATTTGAAATTATGTTTCAGGAGAAGATGTGGCAGGAAGATATAGAATCATCAGATGGAAAAGTTGGTTCTATATGAATAAAAGAAAGATGCTGCTCCATCCCTCTTGCTTTCTCATTCTCTCCATTGGGAATGGTTTCTAACATGGAAATGGTAGCACAGATAATGTGAAAATGTTACCACACTCAAAATTAGGAGAGAATACAAAAAAAAAAAAAAAAAAAAAAAAAAAAAAAAAAAAAAAACACAAACCCACAAACCCATAATCAGATGGATGGAGTTTGTCCACAGTAATGAATTCTGGAAGAAATTGCAGATTACGTTTTGAAATCACTATCAATAATCCTTGAAAAACACATAATGGGAGGACTCCCAGAGGGTGAAAGGGGAGGAGGAAGGACAAATTTGGGATATATAAATCATGAAAAAATATAAATAAATAAGCATGATGTGCTTTGGTAATCTTCTAGAACAAAGTTTGCTAACAGAGAACATGGAAACACTTAGAACTGAATGAGGAAAGTACTAGGAATCAGCATGGGTTTAATAACAGTATATTTTACGAGGGGGCCATCTTTTCAATATTATATAAGGAAGAGTTGCAGCCTGGAGGACCATGACTTCAATAAGTTATTGGTGACATTACTTGGACTCTTGTGGAAAAGAGAAAGTGATAGGAGTTGGATAATACAGTTAAATATACTCAAAGACAGCAGCTTGGAAGAAAGTCTTATATGTCTTCCAAGTCTTTATATAAGTCTTATATAAAGTCATATTTCTTATATTCATAGTGGCCAAATAAAATTTAATTTGTATGAATGCCATTGAAAAAAATATAAATAAGCAATAAGATCATTACATTGTAGAGATGAAAGAAACCGTGAAGATGATCTAAACCTTTTGTTTTATATGTGAGGAAACAGAAGCGCACAGGGTAAAGTATGGATAAGGCTGAAACTCAGAAAGTTTACATAGCTTATCAAGTGAACACAGTAAGTGATAAAGCCAGGCTTCATGACATGATTCCTTTGCTCTAATTGTGATGTTTCTGCATTCGTTTATTCAAGAAGTGCTTATTGTCTGATAGGCACTTTTGATGTATCACTGAAAGTTACATTTCAGTGGATAGTATTAATGGCTGACATTTAGTGCTTCCAGTGTGCCAAGAACTGTTGTAAGAGTTTCCATATATTTGCTCATTTAATCCTCCTAACCACCCACTGAGAATAGATGTTGTTATTATCATCACCATTTTTAGTGTAAGGAAGCAAAGAAGCTAAGTATTTTGGCCAAACCACAAAGCTAATAAATATTAGAGTTAGCTGTAGAGTACTCAGCTTGAATCCTTGGCCAGTGCTTTATGCATTCTTCTATAACACATGCTACTGTATTTAGCAACAGTGATGATAAATGGGCCAAAGACTGGGAATCCAGGCATGAAAATTATCCTTTGGGATTCTGCATAGATGCCACCCTATACCTACAGTATTCTGAACTGAACCTGCTGGTGCTTCCTGGGGTCTCAGAGCTGTCATACCTCTTTCATTTAATACACCATAGGAATGCGAAGGACAGCAGACTTATATCACTGGTGCTTAAACTTGGATGCATGCTGAAATCACCAAAACAGCTTAAAAAATATTGATGCCAGGGCCCTGTACCCAGAGATTTTGATTTCATTAGTCAAAGATGTGGCCTGAGCATCAATATTTAAAACATCTTCTCAGGTGACTCTAATAGGCAGCCAAGTTTGAGAACCAATGACTTAGATCAGTAGTTCTCAAACTGTGTTTTACAGACTTCAGGAAAGTCCTTTCAGGGAGTCCATAATTTATTTTCATAATAATATGAAAATAAAACTTTTCATAATAACATGGAGGCACTAGATTTCTTTTTGACTATGTTGACATTTGTACTGATGGCGCAAAATCAATGGTGGATAAAAGCGCTGGTGCCTTAGCATGAAGCAAGGCTGCAATGCCAATTTTTACAGGAACATTGTATTTTTCACTGCCACACACAGTAAAAAAATCAGTTTTGTTGAAAAATTCCCTCAGTGAAGCAGTAAGAGATATTAATTTTATTAAACTTTGAACCTTGAGTATGTATCATTTACATATGCTGGGTGATGAAATAAGAAGTATGTGTAAAGTACTCTGCTGCACATTGAAGTACAATTCTTGTCTTGGGGAAAAGCACTTATGCTGTTGTTTGCGTTGTGAGCTAAACCAGCATAGACTTTTTTTTCTCTTTCTTTTTTTTTTTGGAACAGTATTTTTTACTTGAAAGTGTGATGGCCAGAAAAATTATGGTTGTTTAAACTTGGGTATTTGGTAGATATTTCCTCAAAAATGAACAAAGTAAGACTCTCCCTTTAGGGAAAACAACTGACAATTTTCCTTTGTTTGTTGCCAATAACAAAATTTCATCTTATAAGTGAAAATTAGAAGTTGCATCTGCCACTGTGAGCTTGGCTGCTTCCTCATACTTAAAAACATTTCTGAAAGGATCAATGGAAATATTTAAAAAAGTGTTTTTTTGATAGTAGATAATGATATGTTAATATTCAAAACAATGAATCAACATTTTCTAAACGATTGATACATGATAGAAGATCATGAATGGGTTAAAGTTTCATTCAATGTGCAAGATAAACCAATAGATTTTAATGTAACAGAGTATGATAAGCACAATGATATGTTTCTAGATTCCACAGCAATTAACCTGTAAGGAACCACCACTTGTTGAAATTTGGTGTAGTATCAAAGAAGACTATTCACAGTTCTCTGAAAAGACTATTAAAATACTTCTCCATTTTCCAGTTACATATCTGTAAAAGTTTTTCTTCATGTCCTTGAAATAAAGCAATATATCCAAAGAAATTGAATGTAGAAATCAATGTGAGAATCCAAATGTATTCTTTTAAGTCAGATGTCATACGTCTTTCATTTAATACACCATAGGAATGTGAAGGACAGCAGACTTATATCACTGGTGCTTAAACTTGGATGCATGCTGAAATCACCAAAACAGCTTAAAAAATACTGATGCCAGGGCATCAGTATTTGCAGATTAGAGAGATTTGCAAAAATGTAAAACACATTACTTTTTTCAATTTTTATGTTTAGGGTTGGGCAATGTAGCTATTTTTCATAAGGATAATATGGAATGGATTTCTTGATTATTAAGTGAATAAATAAATCTGTTTAAATTAAAAAAGAATTTAGACAACCAATAGGCAGAAAGGCTAGGATTAGAGCTTAGTCTCTTGATTTTCTCAGAGGACTAGGCTCCCTCTCTGGAAACAAGGTGATATTATATAGGAAGAGATGTAAATTGCTGAGTTTAAGTTAAAATTACACAGGTGAAGAAAGAAGAAATAACTAGAAAAAATGAGATTATAAATGCAAAATTCAATATTGCAGTTCAGCAAGTGCCAGAAATCTAAGGGTGGCTAAAGTCAAAGAATTATTAGTAAGTGGTTTATCCTGTTTAGATTCCAATTCAGAATTCCTCAAAAGTGAACAAAGAAGAGCTATTTCAGTTTTCCTATTCTCTAAGTTACTGTTTTCAGACTACCTTTTTTGGGCAAGGCTTTTTTGGGGAAGCCTTTTAAAGATCCCTAGTATTTTCAATAGTCCTAATATTTTTGTGCCAGCTACTGTTCTAATTGTTGCAGATGTATTTTCTTATTTAATCCTCATGGCATTCTTATGATGTAGATACTACCGTTATCCCATTTTATAGCTTGAGAAACGAAGGTAAAGGGTGCACAGAGAGCTTACTAAGGAACCCGTGAGTGGTAGGTATTCTGGGACCACTCACTTTTGTCCTATTTCTTCAGTACATTCTGCAATCCAAGCTCGTAATGGATTCCTCTCACTATAATGATGCAATGATATATTTCAGGTTATAACGTTTGTCTGTTTTCTGTTCTGAAGCCATAAACTCCTTTATTGGAGGACCATGACCAATCATCCCTTGCTATCAAAAGTATGCTTTTCATTTGTCAGTCTGTGCTTTGTGGTGACTCCATAAACATTTGTTTACTGACTGGCCATCAACAGAGATAACAACGATAGTCTAAGAATCTACTGGGAAATTTCCATGTGAGGAATGAAAGCTTCAAGCTATAAATATCAGTGTCAGATTTGGCTTTATGATTTATGTGAGAAACTCAATGACCTTATAGCAGAACCCATTGGGCCTGAGAGTCTGCATGCAAGTAAGTGATGTTTAGCAGAAGCTCTTTCCATATGTAGCATGTACTGTCATTTGATTTTCAATGTTCAAATACTATGAGGTACCCATTTTCTTGGTGGTTTGAATTTATCCAGGACTTAGGTGTTGCAGTGTTTTCACTGCAGACTATCAAGTCACAGATGTGACTAATTTTGCTCAAGAAGAAATGCTGGACTTGGCCAGATACAATTATGTTTGCCAGCAGGTGTGATGTTATAAAATTAGTATTTTTGTCTTTTTTCCATTGTTGTAGTTGTAAGCTGGTGTAATTTAAAATAGGCTTTACTTGCAGTAGTTGTCCAACAAACCATTGTTAAATGTTATTAAATATCTGCCACCATTTTCCCAATTTTTTTTTCTTCCAAATAAACTCAACTTTATGGAGAAACTCTGACATACTATGATGTTCCTTCTGTCTAGAATGACCTTTACTACTTGTCTGCTCAGCTAATCCATTCAAGGGCTTCTTCTCTAAGGAACCATTCTTAATGCCTGACTTCAGAATGACTTGTATGCCCATTCTCTGAACCTCTTTCTTTCCCTCATGTGTTTCTCTCATGGTACTAATGAAAATATATGGTGATTTCTAGATTATTCACTAAATTCTCCACTGGAGTGAGAACTCTTGTTAATCTCTGAATTCTCAATGCCTCACAGAGTATAGAGGTGCTCCATAATATTTGTTAAATGGATTGATGAGTGAATTGATATTTTGCTGCTCTACCATGTAACATTTTCCAATTATAATGATGGGTTTATGTGTGTGTGTGCACGTGTGCACGTGCACACATGGGGGGAAGCTGACCACCAGCAGGCAATATGAAGCTACTCTAAAGTATGACTGAGAAACAATTTTATTGTGCAGTGTGGATCCTTAACTAATCGTATTCTTTTTTAATTAAAATGAGATGACACATAAGACAAGGAATTGATTTAGACTCTCAGGAATCAATTAACACCACTTGCTCACTTATTCTTGCTTTGCGAATGTTTAAAACTTTATTTTTTTCCCACAATCAATAGCCAGTTGTGGAATGATGCTACTGTAGGCATCCAAGCCATACTCATTCACTGACGGGAATTTTTAGTTCAATACTAATTTATTTGGAAGTTTTATTTTCTCCTGATCTTTTCTAACAAGCCATGGAGCCTTCTTTTTAGGATCCCAGGTGCCATGCTTTATTTCAATGATGAGTGTGTGTGTATGTTTGTGTGTGTGTGTGTGTGTGTGTATCCAAATTTTGCTTTTGTGTAAGAATACCAGTCATATTGAATTAGGAACCTACTCTACTTCAGTATGACCTCATCCTAACCTAAGTACATAGGCAATGACACCATTTTTCAACCAAGTCACATTCTAAGGTACTAGGGGTTGGAACTTTCCATATTATGTTGAATATAAACTTTCAGTCTTTTACCACTGAGTGTGACATTAGCTGTGAATTTTTAATATACGGCTTTTTATTACATTGACATAGTGTTCTTCTATTTCTGTGTGTTGATTTATCACGTGTTGTGCATTGCTTATCATGAAATATGCTATGATCATGGGAGCAAAAGAATATAAGCTATGAGAAAGATCTCAGGCAGTTTACTCTATTCTTTTTGTGTTCTGAAAAAAGAGGATGTGAACTGGAAAATATCAGTCATTTGCGAGCCCCCACATCAGTTCCTCGTTTACTATTTCTACTCAGGTGTATCAATTTCGTGATGTATCAATTTCAAACAGAGCTTTGTGCCTTCTATGCTGACACAATGCCAAATATTTTTTTTCAACAGAAGACAAAAGGACTGTAGACATGTAGAATCTGGTAGAAATAGGTTTCCCACAAAAGTGTTTTTTTTTTTTGCCATGAGAATTATTTTCAGAAGTTTTACAGTTATTGGCTTCTGAATTTGTACTAATACATTAAAGTGAACAATAATAAATAGTTTTTATGAGAATCTATACTTAGCTACAAAAATTCCAGATGGCAAAGAGGCATCAAATGCCCACTTCCAAGAAGAATGCTATTTACAGAGCTGAACTATATACATTTAAAAAATAAACCATTGCTACTGTCCTATAATCAGGAGACTTGATAATAACCTTCATGTTTATTCTCTGCTGTTCACCTATCTCTTTGGGGCTGTTTTCTAACAATAAGTCTACACCTTTAATTGCTTTGTCACACATGCAGTACTGAATGGTTTGTTTAGTTCTTTTAATTAAATGCTTATATATGTGCCTGGAAGAGGATCATTGAGTTGCTGCACTTTGAACCATCTGTTACCTCACAGCACAGGTTATTACATAAAAACAAGTTCTAGAAGTTGTGATGTTTAGAGACCTTAGTGTCGCTCCTATTCAGCTTGTTCAAGTTGCATCATTAGCTGTACAAAATCCCAGATTGGCCTGTATTTTAAACTGGAACTGGGGGTGGTATATAGTTGACAAAACTGCCTGAGAAATTCGAGCTGTTCACATCAGCTGAGTTATCTGCCCATAAAGGAGGCCAATCATATTGTTATTGCTAAAAGGATTAGTAACCTGTTTTGTTTTGTTTTGTTTTGACCACATTACCTGTAGCACATCTGGGAATATTTTGCATGAAAACAATTGATGCCCATCCCAAGACCAGGAATTAATGTTGATTTAAGAAATCGTATAGTGAAGTATAGCAAATACCAGTGTACGCAGTATAATCTGAAGAAGTCAACAACTCCAATGTGCCATGGGCCCCCAAAACACTTGAGTCAAAGATCCATATTGGTTATCACCATTCAACAGCATGGCTCAGTACCAATGATTTCACGTGGACATTCCAAACAAAGGACCCCTAATCATAGTGGAAACCTTCAAAAATGGCTCAAAGTCACTCTGCTTTCCATCCCAAGTCTCTCTGGAAATCATTGCGCTCAATTGCTGTGGTTTGTAACCAAGATTGTCATCCACTTTTATTTTCTTCATTTGAAACTGAAGGACTTCTTAAATAGTAAGGTTATTCATTTTGGTATTTTCATGACTCATCATTTAGGCTGAAATGATATGCAGACCACAAAGGATTCCTCGAATCCTATCATTTCAGGAGACTGGTATTATAAGACATGTCATTTCTCACCATCACAATGCTACTCCATATTCAAATACCTAGCTTGTTCCCTCACTAACAACGAACTATCTCTGGAGTAACTTTCTTTCCATCCAGATTTAGCAGATACTTACAAGACAAACAAGAAGGTATTTTGCCCACTGAATTAGTCTGCATCTGCTCTTTGCTGCCCTTTTCCCCTATGCATTAGTTTTCAGGAGAAATCGCAGAAGTGAAGTGGTTCGTGTTCCAGTTCCTAACAACAGGATCAGAAAGTCTATGTCATATTGGGTGTCAAGTGTGTTTGTGTTTGCCAGCAACACCTGCGAAAACCTGACTTCCAGGGTGACTTGACATCAAAAGACTTGTTAGAAACACATTCTTTAGTGCCTCAGGTATTGATTTTTGACAATGTCTCTTGAAGTTTTAACAGAGCCACAAGTTGAACTAATCTATATTTTTCTGTGGTCCCTGAAGTCACTTGTATAAGAATAATACAAAAAATATGGCCTTATCAATAACAAAAAGCATGCCAATCTTTGTCAGTTGTTAACCAAAGGACAAAAGCTGTTGGGTACGCTTGGGGATAGCTGAGGGCTATAGCCTAATATTTCCTTAAATGATTATCATTTACTCTTGAGGTCTTGGGGCAATAATTTAGGGCAAAGTTATATTCACCATATTGTAGCAAACAGAATTGTGTTATTCATTGTTTTCTTATTAACTGCTCTTTACTTCAATAGAGCTGTCAGACACAAAAGACGTAAATGGTATTGAAGCAAAGGAAGCAAACAGTGCACAGGGTTGGAATCAGACAGGCCAGCATTGGAATCTCAGCTCCTCCTTTCACTAGCTGTGTGACCTTCAGCTAGTTATTTTAACTCCTTAAGCTGCAATTTCATCTGTCAAAAGGAAAGGATAGTAATCTGTGGTTTAGGAAGTTATGTAAAGATTACATGAAAACATATGAAGCACTTAAGTCACCGATGGGCACATAGTAAATGCTCAATAAGCAATAGAGAGCGTGATAATAGCTAATTCATAGTCACTCATTCAGCAAACTTTGACTGATGTCGATTATACAAGGCACTATTCTAAAATCTAGTTTTCTTTTTCTGGATGAGCAATGTACCCCTACAGTCCTCCAGGAAGGCGTAATTTGATGGGAGACAAAGAAACATAGTGAAGGATAAAATTTTAAGATATGTATGTATACAAACTTATACAAAAACACAGGTGAAGAGCAACTAATTACACTCAGATGAGTCATCACAGACCTCCATGTAGAGGTAACATATAGGCTTGATGTTGAAGAATAAGTGGAAGTTTTCCAGGCAGAGGAAGAGGAAAGGAGGTTTTTACATAGAAGAGAGAACACGAAGACAAAGATGAGAAAGTACATATTTGCTTTAATAGTATCAGGTAGTTCCCTATTTTCAGGGTACCCAGTGCCTCACAGGGATTAGTAGAAGGTAAAGAAGGATAGAAGGATGGTGGTTAAACCACTTAGGATTTTATATGCATTATAAGTATTTTGAACTTTGTTCTTTAAGAGATAAAAAGCTATTAAATTTTTTATTAAGGAAACGACATGACCAAAGTTATGTTTTAAAAAGACACAGTGGATGATATCCAACTTGAAAGGAATGAGTCAGGGAAGGGCAATCAGATGAACAAACTAGTCATTCTGACTTAGGCTATGGGTTCTTGAAAGCTAGGAACGATGTCATCTCAATAATGCTGAGTAAGTTGATAATATAAATATAAAGATTGGAGCTTTAAAACAAATGGAGCCTACTTAAAACCATTTTATTTCATTGGTAGTAATTACCCAAGTACTCATGTTTTTATTTGTTCTCCTCTTTGTGTCATTACAGGTCACCTTGAATCCTTCCTGGAAAAAAGCAGGTCATAAATAATAATGGTTGTTGGAGAAAGGTCTCTAGGAAAGATGAAGAACTTTTAAATTCCTAGAAGCATCTTAGAAAAGATAATACAAAAAATATTTATTTAACGTAAAAATAAGAGCTGAGAGTCAGTTATAGCCATTGGTAACAGTTGAAATTTTCTGGATGGTACCAACCTGCATTTATTGTTACTTTCTTTTACTTTTTAATTTAATTTAATTTTAGCGCAAGAAGATACATGTTCATATTTGTTACGTGGGTATATTGTGTGATGTTACATTCCTTTAAATCTTGTATAAATAATCTTTCTTAAAACTACTTTGTAAATGTAGGTAATGTAGACTTAATGCACGTGTATATTTTTATTTAGATGGAATTTACTTTTTATTGAGAAATTCAGAACAAATTTCAGTTCATTTGTTCAACCACATCTGTTTTCCATATTGGAAAAGCTTAATTGCCTGGTTTGCATTCTATGAGGCCTCATTTGTGAACCTTATGGTATCTACCCAAATTGGAGGCACTGTGCCTGGGAAAAAACTGCTAGTCCCTTGGGTAAACACCCTGACAATTCAACCCTATTAAGTGATGGCAAATCTGTCAAGATGCTTTGCCATTCTGACCGCTTGGCAAGGAAATGTGGTCTATGTTTAAAATATAATTTTTGAAGGTGTTGCTTCTATTGAATTCTCCCCTGTATTGCAGTTCACTTTATTGGAATGTGAAGCCAAAGTGTTGGCAAGAATCAAAACTTTGTTACTAATAACAAAGAGATTTCCACAATATACCAGGTGGTGTTGTCAAAAATAGTCACACTACAGTTTTAGTGTTCAAAGTCCCACTGATAAACCTCCTGGAGTATCGTTTGTTTGGAGTTTAACTGCAGGTGTTTTTGGAACACTATTCTTAAATTCCCAAAGTCCACTAATTAGAAAGGTAATCTGTGAATTTTCCACTGAATTTTCCATAGATCAGTAGAAGTACTCATACTACATGAGATCCATGGACCTTCCTTATTATAAACTGCCAGCAGTTGCTCTTTCCATATTGAAATACTGAAATTGTACATATCAATCCACAAAAAAGGCACATATTTAACGGTAATTTGGAAAGAGAACTTTGCGTCATTAAGGCAAAATATCGTAGGTTTAACCAGAAGTGTCAGGAGTCCTATTTCAAAAGTTTACCTATTAATCTATAATCATAGCATAAAACACCGCTGCTATCTTAGGAATGTCTGAATGTCTGTATTCTTTGCTTTTCATTGCATGACCTCCATCATAGACACCTGACCTGCAGTGTAAGCCTGGTTCAGAGCATGGACCATCTATTGCCTTGTGAACAGTGGTCCTGATGGTAAGTTCTTATCTTTCACTAGAGTAGTTTCCAAATAAACACATGAAAGAAGGGGAATTAATTAAGAAACGAATTAACCCCAATGCAAAGGGAAAAAAATAGCATATCAGATAATTACTTCAGATGAGACATGTCTACAATGAAGCAATGCTAACAAAAGCATTTTTAATTGTTATTGCTGGTGCCTCCCTCCCTGTGATAAAGTCCTTGAATAGCACTGCCCTTTCTTGGAGGAGGTGAAGCAGGAGCAATGGAGGGAGGTTTCAAAACAATCAGCATTGTGAGATTGCTTTAGAATGAAACGTCTGGGAAGGAAATAAATGAAAAAAGATTCTGTCTGAGATAACTTTTGAGTCAGGTTTTTCTGCAGCTTAGACTATGTGAGGCGGTGGTTGGTGTGGGAGGCAAGCTATCTGGATTCTCATGTTGATTCTGCTACTTTTAAAGTGATAGAAACTTGAACTCGGAACTTGACCTCTGAGTCTGAATTCCTCTTTAAACTGTTCCTTTTGGGCTGGAGATGTTGAAAGTAAAATAAATAAATAAATAAATGAATAATAAATAAAAGGTAATAGATAATAATATCTACTAAAATGTTGACTGCTAAGTATACAAGGCACCATTTTCTCATTTTTCATGTATTTTCTTATTTAATTCCCACAATAACCCAATGAGAGAGGTACTACGAATATCCCCATGTTACTGGGTATACATGTACATAAAGATGGCAACAGTAGACACTGGGAACTAATAGGGGGAGAAGGTAGGGAGGGGTTCAAGGGCTGAAAAGCTACCCACTGGATACTATGTTCATTATTTGGGTGCCAGGATCATTTGTACCCCAAACCTCAGCAACACACAATATTCCTAAGTAATAAACCTACATATGTGGCCCTTGAATCGAAAATAAAAGTTGAAATCATAAAAAAAACCCTCAATGTTAGACATGAGTAAAGAGACAATGAGGGGTTAAGTGAATCCTAGTCAGTCTGCACAGTTTTAATCATTGTGTTGAAATTTTTCAAGAAAGGCACACTAAAAATGTACAATTGTAACATATCCATGCTATAATAATTGTATGAAACTCCCTAAATGCAACTATCATTTTTACTATTCTAGTGATAGAGACACCGGTGATGGAGTAGTGAATGGATTTCTAATACTGTCACTCTGCTTTTCTTGAGGATAGGATGATGTTCTCTTTGCCTTTGCATTAGCTACAAGCACAGCATCTGGCATAAAATGTTTTCCTGCATATTCTTCCTGTGGAGAGACTGCAGACAGCTAGGCAGGCTCTAACATTCGAAATGGCACTGTCTAGTTGTGTTGAGCCTTGGATTGTCTTCTCTGGAATAGTTGGTCTAAGAACAATTGTAATGGAACCCCTAGAACTTCTCTCAGATCAAGGCATCTGTGGCACATGTGTAAAGAATGCGGGTGAGGATGATAGGGGCAATTTGGTCCTGTCTGCTCGCCTTGCAACATCGTTTGTCTTTTATATCTAAACCAATCTTCCATTGCAGGAAAGTGCTTATTTCTCATTTATGAGCATCCAGACTGATCTAGAATAGGTGGGTGATGGTTGTGACCCTTCATCCAAGATTCCCGTAAAGATTTTCAGCCTTCTGGAAGTATAGCAGGTTAACATCCTTCAGTTCTTATCAATTGTACATAGGTAATCAATTCTTTCAATTCATTCAACAAAGACTTACTGTCTACCTGGTTGAGACATTATTCTAACTATCAGTAATATGAAGAAAAAAAGACGTCGTTCTTAAACTCAAGTGGTTTATAGTTCATGGAAGAATAAATATGCAAATGAACAGTTATATGTACTTAGTAATGGAGGTGCATGTTTATGAGGTGAGTACTTGGGAAAGGGTTCTCACAGGGATAGGATTTGAGGGGAGGACTGAAGGAAAGTGGGATTTGCAAGGCATACAGACAGCTGAAGAACATTGCATTCTAGGTGGATGAAACACTATGTTCCCTCATATATGAAAGACTGTGCAGATATCATCCTGTAGACTATGAGAAAGCAATTTTCCAGGAAGGCTTCAAAGGCAGGTTTGCTGTTTATGTATATCTAGGTCTTTCTGATGTTCAATCCCATTCCTTTCTGCTCATTCTGTTCTCTTTCTGATCTCCCTGTACTTATGTTGTCAATTGATACTCAGATTCTACACTTGGACCTGTTTTATGTATGGTCTTGATATTTCCATTTGCTTCTACATCCCTCAGAAGCTTGTAAGATATCTACTATTTTAAAATTTTATTTTACGTTCTCTCTACTCCATGTCAAGACTACATGATAATGTTCTGTGAAATAATGTTCTTGCTGTGCTTAATATATACATGCTTAATAAATGCTTATTTTCTGATAAAAATGATTTTATATGAGAACCCTAGTTATAATATATAGGTAAATAAGATGCTTAATTCATGAAATTTGCAAAAAATACTAATATAATCAAGTGAAATAACAATTGACTGGACTTCTGCTTCAAAGTGATCCTGATATAAAAGAGCCCATTATGTAAACTTTCTGCTCCATATTTTAAATACTTCCTTTGCAACGACTTCAACCCTAACAGTAGAGTATTTTCATAGAATAACATATAATTATAACATTAAGAAATACCCTTAAATGCCATGTCATTCAAATACTAATATGTGGCTTCAGTCTCCTCAGTAACAGGCCAACTTTTGCTTGAATAACTCCAGAAACAGAGGACTCACTTCCTTCAACCCTTCTCCTTCCAGGCTATTTCCTTTTTAAGAACTTTTCCTTATGTTGACTCTAAATATACCTTGCTCTAGATCAGTGTTTCTCAGTGAGGAAAGGGAATAATTTTGTAACTTGCCAATGTATGGAAACATTTTTAGATGTCAAAGCTTGGGGTGCTGGTGGCATCTCATGGCTAGAGGCTGGTGATGCTACCAAACATCTTACAGTGTACAGGACAGCCCTATATCCAGCCCCAAACAGCAGTAGTGCCAAGTTTGAGAAACTCTGCTCTAGAGTCAACCAATTTGTCCACAGAGAGAGTGTACCTGTTTCCATTCAGCAGTCTATCAGATACTTGGAGACAGCTAACTATATGAAGGCTACTACACTCCCAAGTTCTGCAACTATTTTTTCCTATGCTCCTATAAGAAAACTGGCAATTAATGTGTGACTTTTCCCCAAAACATTTGAATTTAAAGGAGGAATGAATCATTGAAAGAAACCAATGCTTAATACAAATTGACCAGCAGTGGTCCCCTTGAGCACTGTGGAGTTGAGTGGAGGGGGTATAATAGAGTGATGTCTTTATATGCTCTTCCCTCTTCCCCATATAGTTAAAACCTATGAAATTTACTGCAAGGGATTTAATTTCAGGAGTTAGTCTTCTCAGGGATATAATGTGAACAATGCGTGTCATGTCATGATACACTATGTGATAATAACCATCTCCTGAGTTAGAGTGTTCCTGGGATGTGAATAGTGCTAGAAATTCTGGAAAATTTCTATACCAGGGGTGGGAAAGAGATAGGAAAGTCCTTTCAAGGCTCTCTTCCGCACTTTCTATGAGCTTAACTTTTACATACCATCTAAGCCAAATCTTCATTTGTTCCTGAAGTCATTTTAACACTCAGGGACAAAACAATAACTGGGTCAACTTGTATCTGCTATGTTCTAATTAAAATTTGCTCCATCTAGGCAAGAAAGACTGAAGAAATGACGTGTTCTCTGGAAAGAGTGAGGGTCATTTCAAGGAACATTTTTGATTGAACAACTTAGCAGTTAACTACAGTCTATTTTAAATCGCAAGCATTGTCATTGTTTCAAAACAAGTACCATGTAGACAATTGCCTAACGGCAACCAACTTGATTCTTTTCTTGAATAAATACTATTTTCCCTGAAGTGGGTGGATTGCAGGCTTATGGAGAAGAGCAGGATACAGTCTTAAAAATGCTTTGAAAGAAACTTATTCACCAGGGAGGGTGAATAGACTCCCACATATATTTGCTAATATAGAAGGATTTTGATGTTAGTTTTCATTGATTACTGAATTAAGAAATCAATACTGTTGTTTTATAAAAGGGACCAGCACAGACTCGCTTGTTGTACTTAATAAGAGCATTGGGAAAATAAGTATCCAGTTTCTTCATCAGTGGTGATACAGCTTAACCCAGCAAGTCATTAAGAATTCCACTCCATGCAGTTTTCCTATCAGCAAACACTGCCTATTGTATGAACTCACACAGCAGGTGATATCTCCTGTGCTGCCTTCCGGAAAAATTTCTCTCCTTTAGTGGGAAGATAGTAAAAGAAGAGGAAGCTGGAGAGAAAGCACGTCCTGAGGCAATTCAGTGGAAAAATCCAGGCCCAAATGGGGAGATTGCAATGTCTAAACTGACCCAACCACAAAAGGGAAGATGTACAAAATGCTGTCATTCTCTAAAGTTCTCTCTCAACAGGCAATTTGTAATGGAAAACCCTGAGCTCTGGTTTGGGACTAGATGTTATAATTAGACAGCAGGAATTTTTAAAATTTTGTGACAGGTTCATACTCATTTACTTCTTCCACCCTCTTTTTTCCCCCGGCTCAGTTCAAGCAAAGACAATTTCCAGTACATATGTAGGAAGTCAAAAGCAGTTAAAAATGGATGGCAATGCTACAGGCTGCACACTGTCACCACGGTTACCACACACCAGGTGTATGACCAGAATCAGTCACAGGAGCAGGAGCATGTGAGTATGAGAGGTACCCAGAAAAATCCTCTCTCCAAAAATGTTTCCCTCATTAGTGTACAAGAGGGCCTTAAATTCACCATTAGGAATTTATGGCTTTGGATTACCATTGACTATATTTTTTAGAATTCTTATTAAAGGACATATATGTTTCAAAGGAATAATACAATTTAATTATTAGCTACATAACAGCCACCTAACACCTCTTACTATTCGTGATGCCTAGCTGAACACAGGACCCTGTATGGAAGGGTTCCTTGGAAGGGTGCCTGGGGGTCAGTGTATAGACTAATTGCTCCAACTCTTTGCTTGATTCGGCCTGGATGAATTTGTAGCCTAATCAGAGTCTGAGTAGTCAGGAAACGTGGGAGCCGTGGAGGAGGGAATGGAGCCCTCTCTCCTGTCCCTTCTTACTCATATCAAGGCCTTTATCCTCTTGTACAAGGACATCTCCCACAATTTTCTGATTGGCTTCTTCAGATCCAGCATCTCATTTACACTGTCACCCTGTTAGCCTTTCTCCAATGCAACTTTCATTCTTACTTATCCTCAAAACCTTTCTAAAGGTCATTTCTTACTTTGTGAGCTACATGAACATATTCTGAATTATAGTCACTGTTATTTCAGAGCACATTGTACCCATAGCCAGATTTTAAGTTTCTTGAGATCAGGGCTGTGTTCTATATGACTTTAGTGTTCGCTCTAACTCCTATCACAGTGCAGTACACACAGTAGGAGCTTAACAGAGACTGACTTGCTGATTAACCATGTGGGAAACCAACAATGACTTCATGAGACTGCTTGGGCACCAGAGAAGTCCACATAATTGGCTTTAGATATGGCTTTCCACTGACCCGTCCTATAATTTTAGGGACATAAAGTTACCATTTATTGAATCTGTCAGCTTTTGGTGAGGCATTTCCATAGATTTTCTTAATTTATCCCCTCTCTAACTTTTTGAGGTAGACAATATTTTCTTCATTTTACAGATTTACCAGTAAACGGTGGAGTTGGAAATCAAACACAGGTCTTTCTGGTGCCAAAATCTATACTCTTTCAATTATAGCATGATAGTCTGGGGTTTTTTATTTATGCTGTGAAGATAAGAACTTTATCAACATTTGTGACTTTATGGTGATATTGACCAGATAAATGAAATAATGAGATAGGTCTTTCAATGAGTACGAAGTGGCTTCTGCCCTTGGGAACTAACTAGTACAGGGTTTTAGTAGCCCACATTTTTTCCTCTAAACTGGTCTGTCTTCTTTCAGGGAATACATAGGTAGTAAAAGAGTAAAATTAGATTGTAAAAAGGCCATTTGCAGGGCACAGTTTCTCAATTACTTTGGATAAGTGGGATATTTACACATCTGCTGTAGAGTACCATTTATTGCACTAGGAGAAACTAAGGTGAGAAAAAGCATATATATATATAAGCCCTTACTAGTGGTAATATTGAGTATAATATAAATTTGTGAAATGACTGGCATTCATCGGGAAATTATGATTGAAGTATGACAGACTATATATACACATATATGAAATCTGTCATACTTCATATATATATATATTCTCTTTTCTCAAATAAAATAACATTTTTCATCTCTCTTGATCCAAGTATAGAAACAGTGGCAAAATTAATATGATGTGCTTTCATATGTGCAATATTTTCTATCCATCTAGTGAAATGTAAGGATGTTTATTTAAAACCAGTTATCCTAATTACTCATAATATGATGGTGTAATCTGAAGAAAGAAATAAATTTCACATAGCTCATAGAGAATCACACAGAATTATACCTAGAATTTTATTTTATGTATCTATGTATTTATTATTATTTACATTTTTTTTTTTTTTGAAAAAGTCTTGAAGTTGCTCAGTTGCTCATGAAGTCTTGCTCAGTTGCTCCAGGCTAGAGGCCAGTGGCCTGATCTTGGCTCACTGAAACCTCCGCCCCCTGGGTTCAAGTGATTCTCCTGCCTCAGCCTCCCGAGTAGCTGGGAACACAGGTGTGTCCCACTATGCCCTGCTAACGTTTTGTATTTTGGTAGAGGCAGGGTTTCACCATGTTTGCCAGGCTGGTCCCAAACTCCTGACCTCAGGTGATCTGCCTGCCTCAGCCTCCCAAAAGTGCTGGGATTACAGGCATGAGCCATAGCACCCAGCCTATACCTAGAATTTTAGATGCCACAAATGTGAGCTAGAGAAAGAAGGTTATTCCAGTGCAAATATAGTCAATTTAAGTGGTTCTTGACATAAAAAGATAACATGAGTGTAGTATAGTTTCTTTTAGTGCTTGGGGTTTGATTATAGTAATTTGGTGGGAGGCGAAGTGTATGACTCTTAGAATCATGGACTTTTATTACTGTGACATTAGTGCTCTCATCAGAAAAAATACTAAACTTAAAGTAACATATAAATATCACATGGGGTAGTTAAAAGAGCACAGAAGTACAAAAGATCTGTCTGAGTTCTAATTCTTGTACTTTCTAGCAGTGGGAGTTTTCATGAAACCAATCTTTCTGGGGACTGGGAAAATGACAAAGTTGAGCTGGATGATTTCTCACTTATTTCCTTCTATAAAATGTATAACCTTGTAAGTAAGGGTTGCAAGAGTTTGTATATTTCTTCTTTCCAACAAAATTATGACAGCCAATTATTAGCTTTATATCTAGTTTAAGTTATGTGTTAAATGTTTCTTTTTTTTTAATAGTAGCATCCTCTGGCTTCTCTGCATACATTTTAGGTTTATATCCTGATGAATTATTTATATTTTATCTCTGAACAAAAAAATGCTTTAGTAAAAATTAATGGGAAAAATGGAGTTCCATGACATTATGCCTTCTTGTGTTTGATTGTATCAGTGGCTTCAAATTATTATTTCATTTTACCTTGACAGTCTGTTATGTAGCTGCAGCATTTGTCCTGTGGGCAGGGCATACTTACCAGCTTCTTCACTCTGGGTTGAGCCCTGTGAGTTGCTTTGGCTAATGGGATGTTAGCAGGTGTGAAGCAAGCAGAAACTTGAAGGAGTTTTGTACAGCTGAGTTTGCATTCTCTTGCACCTCTGCCATCACTCAGAGAACATTCCTGGGCTCTATAGATGATCGATTCCAGGAGGAGGATAAGAGACAACCATAGCTGCCCCCAGTGAAACCCAGCCTCCATTTAATGTTGCAATAGCAACCTGATATACTTCTAAACAATTTTCGTTGGTAGAAAAATTTTCTGCCTGCAAACCTATGTTATCAAATTATAACCAGAAAAAATGATAATTGCATTGTTGATATAATCCATTGATGAAGTTATTACGATATTTCCCTTTTGTTCCCCAAAAACCTAAAAGCAAAGAGACATAGCCTTTTAGCAATAGCATTAGCTAATCTTACCTGTATGGAAACACTGCTGTAAGAGCCACCAATGACCCCTGCAATGAGAAGTGGGATGTTTTCTTGAATGGCATAGGATCCATCAGGACACATATACTCAGCTTCATCCACTTTTGTCAAAGATGCCCTGACAAACTCCAGTGATTGCTCTAATGCATAGGTATCCCTTGAACACGTATCCAAAATGTGAACACCCAGCTTCACTCCTGGTAGCAAGTAATCATCTTTGTTGATTTCATCAATAGCAAACAACATAGCTTCCAGGCGTTGAATCCCTCGGTCTTCATTGATTCGCCCACATTCTTCAGTTCCAGTGCCTTTTTCATTAATAGGAAATAGGCCCCCTAAAACAAGGTCACCTTCTATCTTAATCTCTCTCCTTAGAAAGTTATGGTCCCCTAAAGAGAGTAAAAATCCCTTTGAAAACAAAGCTAAGGTAAGAACTTGGAGTCTTGTCAACATCTTCATGAATCCTGTTTCTGTACCTCTGGGAGATATCAATGGTGGAGCCAATGTGTCATGCTAGTCCTCTCTCATTTCCAAACTGGATCTTTGGCCTGTCCTTCAAATAAGGGAGGAACAGACTAACAGAGCCTGTCATCAAATTCCTAAAGAGATAAAAATTATATGAACAAAAATGGTAAAGAAAGCAACAGTGATTACATCGATCATGCCCTATCAGACCTTTAATGGGATGACTCAGAAAACCATTTACCAAACACACAGTACACCACAGCACCAGGCACTCTCCCACAGGTATTCTCACCCCATCCTTACACTCTCTATGATGTAGTTCCTAGTGGTCCCATCTCACAGAAACGGGCACAGAGGGTCAAGGGAGGTGACCTTACAAAGTGTACTTACTGCAGGTTGGATTTGGACTCCAATTTTTTTTTTCTTTTTAAAGCCAAATCCAGTACTCTCTCTACTGAGTCATTTACTTTGTTTTTGGTAGGTCAGTAATGTGGATATGAGTTTATATCCCTTCTCTTTAAGCTGCATTTGTAAACTTACCTTTTTTATGGATTCTTCCCCTTTCCATTTTAAACACAACAAAACACAATGAACTCTGTTACAATTTCTACATTTCTACCACAGCATCTCTGTCCCGCCCTTAACAGATGAACTCTCCTAGCCCATTGAGGTTAAGATTCTGCCTCAACTGCTCTAACAAAAGGGTTGTGGAAAAAGCTGCTACTAGTTTCTAAATTGAATAAACTATAAACTCACTGTAGTCCTCACTTTACTTGACCTTAATTGAAATCTTGACTATTCCTACCTATTACAACTTCCTAGTTTCTGTTCTCATGCTTCATCTTGACAACATCTCAAATTCCATTGTTTAACACCTGCCTTCCCTCATCCTCCCTCTACCTCTTCCTGGGCCAACTCATCTATTTTCATAGTTTCAGCTACCACTTAAATGAGCTCCATACTTCTTAGGTCAACTGCCTGCTAAACAGCTTTTCCCGTACATCCCTCAGACACCTCAAAATCTATGTGGCTGTCAATGGATCTTCTCTGTTTCCAGGCTCCCAAGCCAGAAATCTGCACCCAAGAGTCTTCTCCACTTAACCCACTGCTACCGTCTTTCAATTAGCCACTATGCCCTACAGAATCTAACCACGTAGCATCTCCCAAAGCAACCAATTCTTCCTTATCCCCACTATGCTGAGCTCTTGTAATTTGTAGCAGGACCCTAGCAATAAATTCCTAGAGAGCTGCTACCACCTCACAAAGCACCGTTTTGAACATTAGAAAAGGATACCCCCTTTAAAAGTACACAATTTCTCAACTTATTGTTGTATAACCAATACAACTATAGATGATGGGGCAAGTGTGATTGCTGGTGGCTGCCTCCCCTATCCACAGTGAGGCAACTCCTCATTTTGTCCTCACATCTCAGGTAGTGCAATGAATGCTAGTGCTGGGGTGTACACAGTAGACTCTAGCTACTGTGAATTGAGCATCTTTTTGCATTCTAGGCTAGAACACATGAATCTATTGAGAATCAGGCAAAGCCTTGCTGTGAGGATCATGTTTTTGACAGTAGTCTGGGATCTTTCTAGAGAGCTTTCCAAAACTCTGGTGTGGAACAGTCTAGTTGCATGCACGCATGAACCCCTGTACCTGTTGTTGAATTCTTTGACACTCAGCTTTCTAGCACTAGAACAAACACTGGGTCAGCACATTCACCCTGCTTGCTTACTTCTATCCCCCTAGATAAGATGAACTTATTACTTTCAGAGTCAAGTGAGAGATGTGACCACATCGGGCTCCTGGAGCATCCTTCTGACAGGTTGCAGCAGCCACATGCCCTTGTGTGTGCAGTTGAGCATGCCTGTCTTCTCTTCAACTTTCACGCATGATTGTGTGTTGGAAGGGTTTTATGAAGGAAGGGCTCTCCTAGCTAGTCCAAGACTCAATAAAGATGCCTGAAAGCCACGTCATCCATGTGCTCTCAGATAAATTAGCAAATGTTAGCAATTTGAATGATGTCTCATTGGGGAAGACCCTCTAAGGCACAATCTCAATTACTATTCAGAGTAGCCCATCTTCTGTCAATGTACACTGACTTTCCCTTGCCCACAGGTTTAAGAATTAACTCATTATAAATCTCTTCTCAGTGCTTTATGATCTTGTCCCTGGCTAGCTCTAAAGCCTTACTGCTCACCATGCTCATCTGCGTAGGCCTACCTTTGCCTTCAGATCTTAAGCTGCAGATATATTGAACTATGTGCACTCAGTAGGTGTTTAGGATGTTGATGACCCCTTGCTTTTGCTCATGCTGTTCCCTTTTGCCAAGAATGTCCTTCTATACCAATTTCTCCAGCAAACAGCCACTTATCATTCAAGACCCAACAGTTACTGCCAGGAAAGACCAAGTATTCTGTCTTATCTCCCTTCCCCAATCAAATTGTTGACTTCTGGCTTTATATTCCTGTTGTAGTTTGTTCAATAAATGTTTTCTATGGCTATTTTGATTTATATTTGTTTTCTTCTGTGCTCATTGGGAATTAATGAAATGGCACAGCATTTAGAATTTTTCAGGTGCCAAGGAAGAAAAAAACTCAATGAAACAAGCAAGACAGGAGCTAGTCCAGTATTTACTTCAACATTTTTGACATTTCTCCCTTTTCATATTAGCAGTGCCCTTTAAAACCCAGATTTCCACTGGCTTTCTGTTCCTTTCACATGCAGCGAATGATGGGCTGTTTTCCTGAGCCACACTGTCAGCTGGGGTATGTTTTGTCTGTTTGTTTAAGTGTGAATCTCAGCACTGATGGCAGCAGCCATTGGAATGCTCAGGATTAACTCAGAGCCTCCCTGGGAGATCTGCCACAGGGCAACAGAAAGTCTAATATTAATATTTTTTTTAAAAGTTGATACTATAGTAGAATTTTTTTGTTTCATATCAATTTCTGGTCTCTTTGATCTTTATGCGCAATTCCCTTTGAAGCAAAACTGCCATGGAAGGCAAAAGACACTGCGATCATTATCGCTAATGATAAAGATGCCAAAATTTCTCTATAAAATAATTGTTTTATGTGCTTAGTTAAAGAGAATGGCTAATTAAAAGAAGGCCATCAACACAGGCTTACCATGTATCTTTGCAAAAAGTGTAGACATCTTTTGAATGTAAAGAAAGTCTGGCTACTCAAAGAGTAAAGATTACCTTTTAGTCTATAGAAAGCTTAATTCTCTATTGGGAAAGGGCTCTTAGCCAGAAAAGACTTCAAATAAAACACTGCATTACACTGAAAGTAACAGTCTTTCATGTCCAAACGGGATCTTTGGCCTGTCCTTCAAATAGGGAAGGAACAGATTAATAGAGCCTGTCACCGAATTCATAAAGAGATAAAAATTGTATGAACAAAAATGATAAAGAAAGCAACAGTGTCTATCAGTCTACCTGTTTCACAGGTAAAGACTGTGTTTTATTTCTCTTTGTTTGTCTATGTTCTGGCATAGTAGAAGAATTCAATGAATGTTTCTTGAAGGAATATAGACATGTTATCTATGTTTGCACATGACTCTTTACTATTTTATTTATGGCATGGGAAATGGGAATTAAACAAGAAAATGCATTATTTTTGCTTCATTACCTACCTGGTCACATCAGATGCTTTTCCCCTATTGCACTCTTTGATGGTAGGATCACCAACAGGTATACATATAGTAATGACTTTGTATTACGCAAGAAAAAATACTGCCTTTGTACTTGAATATTGCAACTGAGATTGGCATCTAGGAAGCCAGGAGAGATGTAGACCTGAACTGACTTACATTTACTGCTTAAGTTTTTGGTCAGCAGAATACTAAATAAGGAACATGCACATTCTTCTATCTCAAAGCCTCAGAGATGCATTCACTTATGAAATATTTATTGAACACCTACTATGTGTGCACTAGGCTATGAGTTGGATACCCAGGATATATACTTTAGTTGTAAACAAATGAACATCATCCCTGCTGTCAAATAACATTCTCAATGCTTACACATTTTTATATAAAGAGTGATAGAAAAGTAAGGATCTCTGTTTTTACCAACTATTTTCATCATTAGTGAAAATATTGAAAGTTTGTAGACCATTGGTTTCCTTCAACATAATTGTTAAGTGCTATACTCAAAAACTGATTTATTCATATTGCTTGTGTTATATAAATTTAAAAATTAGATATGCAGACCATAAAAATAAGTTGGCTGATGATAATGTCATGTAAAATATTTTTTCCTTATAGCTCTCTGACAGGGCATATCTAAGTAACATTTAATGTCTTCCTAGAGAATTACAAATCAAAAATCAATTAATGTTTAAATACACTATCTTTGTATTTTTATTTACTTTTTCTTTATAGCAGAACTTACAATGATTAATACTGTAGCACTATGCATGATTCAGAGACAATTAGCATTATTTAAAATGAAGCCCTAAGAAAGTAGAAAAAAAAAGTAACATTGAAAAATAGACAAACATGTTTAATTCAATGCCACTGTTATCTCTTTGTAACAGTTTATCGGATTGTGTGAAAGGGCACCAACCACCTCTTTTCAGGTTCTTTTCATTATAAATCACCAGCACATTCCTCAGATAAACAGGCTCCCTACTGCAGCCACATTCATATGCAGCTGGAGAATTGCATCTCTACAGTCAAAGTTCTCCATTCAGGGATGATGAGTGATGTGTCAACTATAAACAAGCATGTGTAACCCTCTCCGTAGGCAACCTGCTCACCAATGTTTTATTAATTGATGCATTAATAGAATCTCAGAGGTTTGCAGTGAATATAATCCCTGGAATATTTGAACTCAAAGCATTTCTGTACTCTGCATATGCTAATATGTATTTTCGTCCACTCTTTGCTTTGCTCGGGGACTTGGTGTTGGAAATGAAATGCACTTTTAGTCAATGTAAAAGTAGTTTACCCAGGGAAAGGAAAGGGTCTATCTGGGAGATAAAATGCCAGAAACCATACATACTCTTTCCCAGAAATAAATCCTTAAGTTACTGAAGGGTTTCGGAGAGTGCTCAAATCCTGCACACTCAATCAATCTGGAGCAAAGTTAGCGTTAGTCCTAGTGTGTGCAATTTGATTATGATTCAGTAATTTTTCAGCTGTCAGTATTATAGGCAACAAAAGGCATAACCCTTGCTCTTAGATTGCCATTTTCAGTTGGGTAAACAAACAGAAGCTGTAGCTATATTGGCATTTTTGGTAGGAGATATGCCATTGCATGACTGTAATTCTTTTACTAGAGAAAAAGGGTATTTTCCCCCACAAGTCTTAGGAAGCTATTATGAGTAGCTCATCATTTCAAACCCAATCATTTTTAGTGGATCTACCTTAAAATTTATTTTCCTTTTAGCCTTCCATGTTACTCCACTGTAAGGGGTTCCTTCATTTGCTAAATTCCCATATACTTTGTGCTATGTTTATCATGAGGATCATATTTTGTCTTGTGTTTTACTTGCAAAGTTTTTAAATTGAAAATTATTCTTACTTTCCTATTAGTTTGTAAGCTACTATATATCAAGGACCATATTCTAGATATTGTTGTATGTTCCACAGTGCCTCAGACACAGTTGTCAAAAGTTGGTTAAATAATAAATTCCAAGTAGCATGCAAGTTTTAGAAAGATTGATAAGGAGATTGAAAGCATAATTTGGAAATTTCATTCGGAGAACAAAGATCGCCAAAAAAATCTGTCATTTTCAAGATGATACTATACTAGGTCAAAATTCAACTTCGGCCCTAAATAAATTTCACTCAAATATCTCTGATCTGACTTTGTGATGCTGAATTGTTGGTTGATTTTTTTACAGGAAGAAAAACATAAATTAAAACTGGAAAATTTGAGAGCATTTAGAGAAAAAATAATTAGAATACATGTTATGGGTCTGAGAGGGATTCGGAGGAATGGAAAACAACACATCAAATGACAGGTTAAGTTCCTTCAAAGCATGAAGGACGGGGCAGAATAGAGGAGGCCAGACTTATGCACTAAGATTTAAAGTTAAGGAGAAGAGTTCTTCTTTCCTTCAAATTTTCTGAGTTTAAGGCTTTTTGAAATCCCACAATGTGTGTGAAATTTTAAACAACCAAAACTTTAGGTCAAATAGTGGGAATTAATTGATAAGACCCTCTTATATAAACCTATTTTATTAATAGATAAAATGAAAACACCCAAGAACCCCAAGTAACTATGATGAAGAGAGAGACATTGCCAGTTGGCATGTTGGAGCTGAGAAACGGATGGTGATGAAGCCAAAAGGAGAAGGGCCCACTTCACTATTTGACCTTGGACCAAAAAAACTAAGTAAGGTAAATTAAAAAATAAAAATCACATCTCCTATTCATCTCCTATTTTCTTTATCTTCTGAATTTAGAGGAAAATGATTTTTATGAGGTAGGCAAACAGATTATGCTAAACTTTGGTGATTGCTGGTAATTTACTTCCCATCAATAGTATTCACTTGGTTGAGTGACTCAATATAGAATATATTGAAGATTTATTTGCTTCCCTTCAAAGTCAATCTTTATTTTCCTAAGCATCAAAGTGCACAGGATTTTCATGGTATGTGTGTGTCTGTGTGTGCATGTGCACATGTGTGTGTTGCCATTTCAGCTGCTTCAGCATCCTCAAGTTCCTTACCCTCATTACAAAGCCTCTGAATTAGAGCCTCCCCAAATTCCCTGGGATCCAGCTTTGTCCTTTACCTCTTCAAAGCTGCAAAATCTAATAGAAGTTTCGGGTTTGTCACATAAACAGAATGTAGAAACTGGGTTTGTCAAAAGCTTTCTCTCTAGCTCTGGACAAAATGGTGAAGGGGTAGAAATGGAGGAATACCATTTTTAGGAGGATATTTTTACTGACTAGCAATATGACCCATCAAATGGCTATTATTAATAATTTCCTAGATGTATGAAGTGCCTTTTTAATATAATTTCAGAGTATTCTGCATAGTGAATTAACTCTTCTATTTCCTGGTGAGAAAGAACTATATCATCTATTGCTAAGTAGAGAGTGAGAGAGGGACTGAGAGAGAGAGAAAGAGTAAAGCAAATTGCTCAAGATGGTAGTTGGTAGTAATAAATATAGAATTGGGATTTAGGAAGACTTTACCATTAAAAGACTTGCTCAAACAAGTCTACAAAACAGAACACATGTCACACACATCTTTACCAAAATATCACTTTTATCGTTCACATATTCCTGGTGACTATTCCTATGACATGGTCACTAGGAGAAGTCAGGTACAGATAATAGACTGTTACTGGATTTACCCTCCTGCTGAAAATAACTAGAAAATTGGAGAAAAAATATGAAGCAAACTATGATCTTTGAGAGAAAAAAAACACATGAGGGAAACCCCATGGTTATCCCATAGATTCCCCAGTATTCTGCACAGGGTACTTTCCTGCCATGGAGCAGTGGCAGTCTTTCTGACTTGAGGAGGCAGGGATTATTTAATAGAATTCTAAGCTGCTAAAGTGGTCGCTATTTGTGGGGCAGTGAGCTGCATGGAGTTGGTGGGCAGATCTGATTGGTTATCCACAGGGTGAGACTCAGTGAGGCCTGGCAGACATATCTGAAAGAGATTAGAGTTCCAGGCCAGCCAGAGTGCAGAGATCAAACTAGGCACTTTGTGCTTTTTTATTAAAACGTTAGAAAGACTGGTTCTATTCTATTAGTAAAGGCCAAGCTCTGGAATTAGGGGCATGTCACAGGACTAAGTATAAAACAGACCTGCCCTTATAAAGAAAGAAATTAAGTCTAACAAAAGTAAAATGATCCACCAGTATTTATTTACGTGCCACTTAGGACAAAACTCAAACTCTTAAAGAAAGATGACATAATTCAGAATGCCTACATTCTATAATAACCAGCATACACGTATAAATTGCTTGACGTATAAGAAAACAGAAAAACAGCACTCAGAGTAAAGAGAGAAAGCATTATTTGAAATAAGACCTGAAATGGTGCATATTTTGGAATTAACAGACAAGAACTTGGACTATTATAAATATGTTAGAAAACATAAGAAAATGAATGAATAGATGGGGAATCTCAGCAGAGAAGGGAAACTATAAAAATACTATATGGAGATTCTAGAACTCAGAAGTACAATATTAAAATAAAGATTTAGGAGGCAACAGATTGGAGAGGCAAAATAGTAAACGTAAAAATGGACCAAAAGAAATTATCCAATCCAATCAGAGAGAAAAAGAGATGGAAAAGAAATTCAACAAATCTTCAGTGTACAGTTGGACAATATTTAGTAGTCTAACACATGTAAATTTAATGTTTCAGAAGGAGAGAAGAAAGAATGAAAGAAAATACTTGAAGTAATGGCCAGAAAATCCCCCAAATTTGGTGATAAACATAAGATTACAAAACCAAGGAGCTCAGCAATTCTTAAGCAGGATAAATATAAATAAAACCATATGTAGTTAAATCATACCCAAATTGATAAAACCAAAGGTAAAGGAAAACCCTTGAAAACAATCAGAATAAAGCAGCACATATATGTAATGTGACCACAATATGAATGATAGCTGACTTATTATCGGAAAAAATAACAGCCATAAGTTAATGAAATGGCATGTTTGAAGTTCTGTGGAAAAATTGGTCAAGCATCACAGAATTCTCTATCCAGTTAAGCTACACTTTAAGAAGGTGAAATAAAGACTTTTTAAAGACAATTAGAACAGACATTTCATAATTAGTAGACTTACACAATCAGAAATGCTAGAGGAGGGCCGGGCGCGGTGGCTCATGTCTGTAATCCCAGCACTTTGGGAGGCCAAGGTGGGTGGATCACTTGAGGTCAGGAGTTCAAGACCAGCTTGGCCAACATGGTGAAACCCCGTCTTTACTAAAAAATACAAAAATTAGCTGGTGGTGGGTTACTTAGGAGGCCGAGGCAGGGGAATCACTTGAACACAGGAGGTGCAGGTTGCAGTGAGCCAAGATTGCGCCGTTGGACTCCAGTCCAGGGCCACAGAAGTGAAACTCCATCTCAAAAACCAAAAACAAACAAACAAACAAAAGAAATGCTACAGGAATTACTTCAAAGTAAGAGGAAACAACACCAGATGGAAAATCAAACCTATGAGAAGTACCAAAATGTACCAAATGTACCAAAATGGCTAATATGTGGGTTAATATAAAAGAAAATCTGTAAGTCTAGACATTAGATATTGTTAGCTTAATTTCAGAAAAGCTATATTTGTCACAATTTTTTTTTAAAAGTAAGAAAAGTTCCACTACCATTTTGTTTATTTTATGGTTTGATTTCACTTCTCTCTATGTACATATGTTTGCCTTCATCCTATATCCTGTTTGCTGGAAACCCCCTTGGGCCTTCTAGAAACTTCTACTAAAAGAGCCATCCCCATAATTCAACAGTCATGTTTCTGAAAGTAGCATTTGAGAGAATATTTTTCTTTAACTTTATTGCTGCTAATAGATTTAGTCAAAGCTTAAACCTAGCTGGCACACACTGGTACAGCCATACCAGTTGTTAAAATATTTAAATGTTTCCTTCCAGTTGGTGAATAGCCAGTCCTACCAAGCCCTTTGAGCATTCCTCCACCTTCCTGGCTATTCTGGTCCCCTCTCTGGTATATCTCCACCTACCCTCTCCCATCCTTAGCCACCAAATTTCCTCATGACCCAGCAACTAAAGTGTTAGATTCTGGCACAGTAGGGTCTTTAGGTTCCACTTCCACAGTTATGATTACTGCCCATTCGGATAACTTGATAGTAGTTGTTATGCCTTTTGAATATCATCCCTGGATTGACTTGCTAAATAAGATGTTCAACACTTGGGAAAAGTTTCACTTTTAAGCAAAATCCCAATCAGCTAAAACAGAGTTGAATTTTCCCTTTTGGTCTGACAGATAAGCATCCATTTCCTTTTTTTTTTTTTTTTTTGTTCCTGGAAACCACACCACAGTTATTCTTTGGGAACCAACACATATGTTTCTAAAGTGAGGTGAATTCATTCCTGGCTTGATGGGTGGCTTGGCGACACAACTGATAAACAGAGTCAAGTGTCCCTGGCTATTGCAGTTGATTGAGGAATGAGCCTGTCACCAAATCATTGCCAAGAAGGATGATTTAAGAACATTTTTCAGAACTACCAGGAGAAAAACATCCTCTCTCTGGTAGAGTGGCTTAAAAGAATGCATGTAAGCTCTTGTAAGTATGGGAGCTGCTAGTGGCCATCTTACCACCATGAGACAAATGCCTGTCTGAGAATAAACACACAGAATTGCAGAGTCAAGGAATGTGAATATAGTGAGATCCGCACTGCTTAATCCAGCTAAAATTTCCCAGTAACATGAGATAATAAATTCCCTTTTTGTTTTGCTAAAGCCAGTTTGAAATTGGTTTTATATAACTTGCCATTAAAAGATTCCTAAATAACCTCTCTCTGTCTTTCCAATACCCTTCACATTAAAGATAATAAAATTTATTGGGCACCTACTATGTGCTAAAACTATGGTTAATGTTCTACATAGATTATTTTATTTAATCCCATAACTTTTATCCCATTTATACCCTTACACAGATGCCATCTCAGATGGCCACAGGCTTCATGATGGCTCCCACTGTGCTACTGTATTAATGACAGGTCTTTCCAGAAATACAATGACTCCAGAGTCATCTTTTCTTTATGCTATTATCAGGAGTCCCATCTTCTCAATTCTCTTACCACAATCAAGTCACCTGATATATTAAACCATCAATTTTGGCACATTAATGCAAGTTAATTTGTTATCTACTTAGGGATGATCAAATTTTTGAATGGCCTAAAACACAGGGTTAAAACAATAAAGAGAGAAACATTTTTAATCATGGAATTTTCGATACCTTTGTGTACAGATGGTAAAGTATCAAGGCCTAATTGATGTTCTTCAAGTTATAGCACGTATGTACCCCATACTCAAATAGGAGTCAACTTGTACATATCAGATACTATGAGATTTCAGGCTTAGAATAATCCTGATCGCATCAGATAGATAATTAAATGCCATTGATAAGTTAAACCTGGCATAATGGAACTCTCCTATCATTTAAGTGACCTTAGAACATATGTTTTCAGTTCTGCCTAGCTGGAACACTTTGTGGACAATCATTAGTATGCTGTAGTTGGCTGGTATGATCTCTCAAAACCCAATTACACATATCTCTTCCCAAGTCTGTGTTCAGTGTCACCATGCTGGCAGCTTAAAATTGGCCATGGTGAGAGCGTTTACATCACAGAAATCAGCAAACACTAAAAATCAGTCCCTCCATAAGTTCTCAAGGTTTGATTGTTAAATATTTACCAGCACACCACTGGTGGTAAATTTAACAATGCTCTTATAAAATCCATTCCTAGAAAATCAAATAGAAATAGCCTGGGAAAGCAATATGGTATAATGCCTTAGATCAGAGATTTTCTAACTGCAGATCAAATTTTCACAACCTATTCAAGTGTCATGATCCATATTAGCAAATTGCAATGAGCATTTTAAAAGGAAATAGAAGAGTTTAAAATATGATAAAAATATCAAAATATGAATATAAGGCATTTATGTAGAAAGGATGAATATTATTTTCTAAAACATTTTGGTGTGTATGCATGTGTATATGAATATTTATTCTGGGTTACAATGTAAAATAATTTCTCACTGGGACATGTTAAAAAAACATTTTGAAAGCCACTGTGTTAGGGTGTGGCCTCTTTAGTGAAATGTTTGAATCTACTTCATGACGTCAGCACATGGCCACCTCTTTGTGTCTCATTTTACATACGTGTAAAATGAAGACAAGAATAATACCTATTTTATGGTTTTTTAGGATTAAATGAAACAAAATATAACATTAGCTCCATAACTGTCAGCTATTATTAAAATTGTTGGAAAGAGGATAATTTATCAATGACTCCAGTGAAATTGGGGGTGTTCTGTACTCTCCATGTGATCCCCATCAGCTAGCATTCTGCCTTTCTTCTCATTGAGGTGTAAGGTGATGTGTGATATTGGGGAACTGCTGGCTGTGCGGATGATACAAGGAGGGAATCAAAGTTCCAAGATGTCTAGTAAATTCTGGATTGTTCAGTGTTTATGGGTGCTAAATACCATAATATGCCAGGAGAAGATGGAAAGTCATCATCTCCTTCTCTGCAAAAAGACACATGTGCTCACACCTAGTTGATATATTCTATTTCTCCAGAAAATGTTAGCATCCTTACTCCCTTGATCTTCTCCTGTTGTACTGAGTTTTGTTAGAAGGGGGCTGAGCACCTCTTATCCTGAATCAGTCTGGACTAGGACATTAACTGGCCCCTAATGTCAAAAGAAGAATATTTCCTAAAATTCTTGTGTCCAAGTTGTTTCTGACTTTAATTTTCACTATCCCATCACATTAGAGGCCTTAGTTACAGAGGGTTTGGGTCCTTTATAACAATTATTAGTCTTTAAATTCCATGGCAACTACTGTGCCTGTGACACAGTAAGTCTGGGCTGCCTTCTGCCCTCTTGTCCATGTCCTTCATGAGTTTCAGGGAATATTGACCCCTACTATCTTGTTGTACACATTCTAATGTAGGAAGCTCCCAACATGTAGCTGTTAACTTGAGACAGATTTTCAGTTAACAAGACT
Source organism: Mandrillus leucophaeus (assembly GCF_000951045.1). Lineage (NCBI taxonomy): Eukaryota > Metazoa > Chordata > Mammalia > Primates > Cercopithecidae > Mandrillus > Mandrillus leucophaeus. Next base: position 5,014,797 of record NW_012105365.1, read on the forward strand.
AAAGTATCTCTTGTATAACTTTCAACTTTTAAACTGGTTCTGATTTTACCTGTGCTTTAAAAAGACTAACACAAAGCCCTCATATAACACAGCTTCTAGGTTTGCTTTCCTTTCTTAGTGTTATACCCAAATTATAGCCATAAAATTATGGCATGCGTGTGTTACACAAGGGCCCATTTCCCCGAGTAATAAAGGCAGAGCTAGGCATGAAAGAGTGCGTATTGCATGAATCCATTTATATAAAAGCCTAAACCATATCAAAGTTATCTTTGGTATTGTAAGGTCGGAGAGATTTTACTCTTGTGAATGTGAGGCGTTACTGACTTGTAGGAAGCCTGAGAGGGTTTCTTGAGTGCTGGTAAATTTGTGTTTCTTGATCCAGATTTTTGTTTCATGAGGTGTGTTCAGTTTGTGAGAAGTCATAAAGCTTCACAATTATGACAATACATTTTTCTGTATGTATATTACACTTCAGTGAAAATTTAAAATGAAAAAACAGGACTGAAGTGAAAAAGAATGGCTAGTGTGGCTGTGTATTTTTAAAAAATGACAGTATATAGCAAATTGGTCACAGGGGTATTGACATGAATTTGCAACTGTGGACTTACTAACAACACTAACTCTGATGAGAGAATCCTGCAATGCCTGGTGAGAAGTCCTAGTGGAAGATGAGATGCCGATCTCATCGCAAGTGAGTGATGGGCATACAGAGGCCTCCTTCTCATTATAATAGCAAGTCAGCCACTTTGTTATCCTTTCTGTACACAAGCAGAAGCCATGAGTCTGGGTGTAAATGACAAATACCACCAGTGACACACTGCCTGACATTTGGAACTTGCAACTTTACAGTTTAGGCTGCATGGGAAGAGAAAGGTGAAGAGTGAGTTTCAATCAGAAGATTCTAAGTCAGGCAACTGTTACTTTCACAGTTTGAGTTCTGAAAAGTGACCAAAATTATCCTGTGGTTTTATTATGTTCCAGTGTTCAAAAAAATCTGTTCAATGATTTAAACAAAATTGCTTATTATGCCTATTATGTGCCAGGCCCTGTGGTAGGTTCTAAAGATAACAAGGAGCAGTAGGACAGCATCTCTGCAAAATACAGTAAATGAGGTTTGTTGGGACTCTGATAACAATTAACGCTAAACAAAACATAACTCAGATTTATTTTGGCAGCACACACCAGTGTGACACATCTGAAGAGGGCCAAAGACTCCTCCTTCATTGCCGTAATTGGTTGCTTCTAGCCTGAAGGTTGGGATAGATTACATTTCCAATTGGATGGGCAAACTGCAGGGCAGAGCTTAAGAGTTTCGGATTACTACTGCTCTTTCCAGATGCAGTTAACCTTTGAGTGCGGCTATCTTGCCCACTGTGATACCTGATGCCATTTCAGAGAACGGGGAAATTGATGACAGCAGAGATCAACTCTAAGATGAAAATATCAATAGGTGGCAACCATGAGAATATATTTCATATATCTACTTCTATTATTTTCCTTTTGCCCTGTATTTCTAGTTACAGTGGACTCTCATATTTAAAATGTTCGCAAATATTGTATTGAAAGTTGGTTTAAATTATCCTCTCTATCCCGACATTTTAGGTATACATTCTTTTCTCTGTACTCCAGCTTTCACCAAGTCCTAGTTGCTATTTTGCTCACATTAGCTCCAAATTTGACTTTCTTTTCTCTGTTGCTATTTTTTAGATAACACCAATCTTTTATCAATCTTTGTTTCTGATTGCTGCAACCTTCTTCCATTCAGATTTCACACACTTTTTTTTTTTTTTTTAAATCTACCTTAGTCTATTTAAGATATTGCTCTAAACTTGTACTCTTCACCTGTGGTCACTTGAACAGATGCAAATATCTCTTGTTACTCTAAATTTCATCCTAGCAGCAGCAGTTTCAATGATTTTATCCATTCACTTCTTTTCTCTTTTATGGCCCAATTTCTTTAGTGGCTAGGAAACACTAAGATAACTCCTCGTGCTTTTTCTTTTCATTCCTAACACAGCATATGTTTCCAAGTCTGGGCAAGCTAATTCAGTTAGTTAGCCCATAGAACTAGTAAAGCCTACATCATTTGATTTGTCCAAGTTGCATTATTCTAGAGAAAACTGGTGTTACATATTTGGTCATAGTCTGTATTACACAAGCATGCTATTGGTCACAAAGTAAACTGTAGTGCAAGTTACCTGACAAGCTTTGTGTAAATTAGTCAGCATAGCTAAACTTGTGAGCTGCAGCAATTCTGTGTAGATTAGCATGATCTTTCTTTTTGATGTATAATGCATTGCCAGGCATATATTAAGTGTGCAATAAATATTTGTTGACTAAATTAATGAATACATATTTTCTCCTTTTATCACTTTACAATAAATCTCAGCTTTCTTTTTCACTAGTTTCTTCATTGTTGAATGGGAAAAGTAAGCAGTATTTTTTTGAACTTGTATGCAAGTTGCTTTACATATGCTCATTTACTCTTTCCAAGATTTCTGTTATAAATAGATGAGTAAGACTAGCTTAGAGGCAAACTTAAGCACTACTTGCTCAGGACTCCTCAGTCACTGGGTAGTGGAATAGAATTATCTGATTCCCAGCTTTTGACTGGGATAACTCCTTTGATAACTCCCATCTGTTGAGAATTGTGTCCTAACGTCTCAGAGAAGATGTAACAATCTAGACACCTCCAGCGGCTTGTTTGTCTATCTGGTGCTTCTCTTTCCTCGAACATATTTGTGTTGGCTTAATTTAAATTTCTACATTATTATTGCCTCAAAAGTATTTTTTTCTGAAGTCTATACATGCTCCATTTTAGTTTCAGGAGAACTTTTCTTCTAGGTCACGACACTTGGAAATGATCCTGCCTAGAGAGGGGACCTTTGAACATGAATTTGTTTCCACATCTGGCATCCATTAGCCTTCTCATCAAGGCCGTGTTTGGTGCTGATTCTATCCACTGTCCAGATGTTTCTTTTACTTGTGGCTTAGCACAAGACATTTACACTTTGCTGTTTAGCATACATATGGGGTAATAACCTTGGGGAATTTCAAAAGCCCTGAACTGCAATTCCTGCAAAACGTAGCCAAAATTATCTCAGCAGTGTAGATGCTAAACTACCCAAGCATCCTTCTCACAGCCTACCAGAAACCCATTTCACCATGGGAGGGCTGCCACTTTATAGGACCTGTGGTGGGGCACACAAGATGTCACCCAAAGGATGGTGTTTCACATGACACCCCGAGAAAAGCTGAAGATCAGGGGAAAAGCAGATTTTGTTTAAAAGCTATTTTTATTAGCTAGAAAATCTATGCCAGTAGTAAGAATTAGAAAATAAGCCCTGATTTTTCCATGTGAAATATCACCTTATATTTTATTTTAAACTGTACAAAGAATAAGCACAAAAATTTCTTTAAATATTTCTAATGTTGCCTCAACTTTGCATAAAATATCTTACTATGATGTTAGCATCTGGGTGTGTTTTGAATGATCTTTGGGTATTGATTTAAACGAATTCTTCTTCAGCACTTACCCTGGACCTCTGTCTTGGAATTCACTATTATTAACTGCGGAGGCTTAGCACATGGAATGTCAAGAACAATGACACTATCTTTGACACGAGTGAGCCAAAAGGAGAAGATAAGTATTCTTTCGAGGACTTTGAGTTAATTTCATGACCATCAGTGAACAACAGGACAGTAGCCCTATTTTATGAAAAATTTCACAGTATACCTTTCCATGTAATAGTTCCACTGTTCCGCTCTCTAAATAGCCACTCTCCCCTCACTGTGACTAAATTTTTGTGTTTAAAATATGAGTATTTATAGATTATAAAATGGTTCAGTAAGAAAGCCTCTGGTATCATCCAGGCTGACCCCTGATCTTCTTAATTTTCTTATGAATTATTGGAGTCCCTGGGGAAGGAGATTATTCAGTATTTCTATTTTAGGGTCTTGCTAAAAATTTATTTAAAAGCTTTTGCCCTGGATGAAATCTAGTCTGTATGTGATGCCTATTTGGGAACATCTGTGGATGTAACATATTGTGCTTGGTTCTTCCAATATATATTTTTCTTCTAGTCAGAGACTTGTTACTTGCCTCCAAATGACTTCGAGTTCCTGCAGCCATTTTCCTTTCATCAGACAATATTCTTACTTCCTGAGAAGGACAGTTAGTTAAATAAAGAGTCAAGGGTACTGGTGTGGATGAGCCAAAACAAAAAATATATATATTCCATTGTTTAATAACAGGGATTGACGGTCAGCTGTAGAAAACATAAAGTATATATCAGCCGCATGCTGCTGCTCTGAGAACAATGGTGAAAAAGTGAAAGATTGAATGAAACAAAAGTGAAAAGCAAAATAATAGGTATATCCACAGGCTATCTCCTGCCAGGTGAAGGGAAAAAAAAGAATGTTTCCTTGTGGAAGGGAACAACTTTAGTCCACTGAGCTTTTGAAAAAAGAAGAAGTTAACCACAGGGAGACAGAAAAAACAACAGTGGAGAGAACTGAACTACAGAATACTAACTGTTCCCTGCACAAATGTTAGCTCCAGGCTGTGCTGTTTAGTGGGGTGTGAAATCACAATTAACAGAGCAAGGGTTCTGTAAGTGAGCCGAAGCTGCTTCAAATTACATCCTGCTATTAGCTGCTTTTAGAACAACCACATTGAACAACTCCATGTTTATTGGACTGTGATGTGTTCTTGAAGAAATCATTAATAAAAACAGCTGATTATAGTCACATTTACTCTGTTGGTATTTTAGATCTTAACCATTTTGGATGTTTACCAGTGTAAGGATGCAGAAGCAGGAAATGGGTTCAGTCAAACAGGCAACCAGAACTGATGGTGCCAAGGTATCCCAATTGAGTCTTCCCAAGGTCTTTATTGATCTGTTTGTGTACTTCTGGTGAAGATTATAACTGGAATCTGTTGAATGTATTTTAGGCAGAAGCTTAGAGAAAATATAAAACCTATAAGGAGAACAAAGGCTTTGATATATGTAGAAGATTAAAGATATTAAATATCTCCATTGCCCATGTAATAGCCTTTTTATAAAATAAAATGAGCTTATAGAAAATATGGCTTAAAATGTAAAAGATAAATCTCATCAATTTTCTCCTAAAATAATGACTTTGAAATCCCTTTTACCCTGAAGATATTAGAAAGTCTATTATCACTTCTGTTTCGATACATGTTAGTGAGGGTTTAGAAACCGCAATGAAAAACACATTTTACAGATAAAACATTGCTTTGTTGAGTATACTGAAACATAGTAAAGCTGATGTGTCAGCTAACTTTTCGCTGCATGGCTCAAGGCTTCTCTGCTTAAATTTCTCTCAGGCTAATTAAATGTATAATGGGATCATGGACACTTATATGTGGAAGGGAATTTATAAAATGTCTCTTCCAATTCCTATGAGTGCTTACAGCAGTGAATAGCCTTGTCTACATCTTTAAGTCACTTGATTACCAGGTCAAGAGCCAGGACTAGAGCTAAGTATGTGATTCCCAAATCCTCTTTGAACATATTGTCCATACTGAAAGGTGTCAATCATCTTTGCTACACATGATCTGCAAAATCAGAGCTGACTTTCAAATCTGAAGCCAGTATGAGGCCCTTGACTTCTTCTACTTTTTATCAGCCCATAGTGGTATTTGCCAACTCTATTATTCAAAAAAGCTGATTCCAAATGGGCTGCTGTACCCAAGAGTCACTAAAAATACCACTGCATCTCTGTCCAATATTTCTTCTGAGTGAAGTGATATATAAACCCTGTGAAATCAGCTTTCTTGAATTTTGGCATTAGCAATGCATCGGACTAGGAATTTATGGAATTTTAAAAGGTGAGACAGAGGTGATGAAGGCCATGGCTGGATTCTGCTGAGCTATGTGGCCTTTGAATGTCCCTGAGCTTTAGTTTTTTGATTTGTAAAGGCATTGAGCTGAATGATCTCTAAGGCATCCGCTAACTTGCACATGCTTTTTTTGTTTTCTTTCTAATTTCAGTATTGACAAATATTTCTGGAATTCTAGCAGTCTATCCACTTAAGTTCAAAACACTCCTGTCTCCTCTTAAATGCAGCATAGAATTCTATTGAAGTGATTATATATATACACACATATATATTTCATAACATGATTGACCCTCTATTAATCATATATTGAGTTTTGTTTCTCAGTGGTAGGGATATATTTGACCTATCCTGCCATTCTTTCTGACTTTTCCACTCCCTGCCTCCACTTAAGAATAGAACATCAACAAAGTACTCGCAAAATAAAGATTATAGAACCAGATGAGGAAAACATTAGAAAAATCTGCTTAGGAAGTTAATGCTATTGAAAGATATTTAATGCTTGATGCTTATCTGAAAGAAGCTTTGTATCTTTGGCAAAGTTGGATAAAAAGGAAGGGAGGAGAAAAGGGGAAACAAAGTACTTATCAAGAACCTATTTTGTTCTAGGTATGGGACTAGACACATCTGTTTAGTTTTAATTCTGTTCTCTCCATCATTACCTCATTAAAACAAATATTAATCTGTACACTTACATGCCAGACACTCAAGATACAGAGGCGAATGAGACAGATGTAGTCTTTGTCCTCAGTGAGCTTGTTTAATCAGGTAGATACTTTATCTTCAACTTCAGATGAAAGAAATTCCTATGGTTTTGTAAAGCTTTAGATTTCTTTTAGAAACTCTGGTGATGTGGCCCTTCTTTTAAAAATTTGTCCTAGCCATGAATGACAGAAAAATTAGGAATGTATACATTTTACTATAATGATAATATAGCATAATCCGCCTAAAATTTTTCCACTCCAAAAGCCCAAAGCCCAATTTCTTAGTCTCCTAAGCTCTTGGTGAGCAGCTCTGCAGGAAGTCATTCACATTATGTTGTAATCAGAGGCTTAGCGAGACTATGTGACTTCTCCAAGGTCAGTGAGTGAGGTGGCCTTGAGCCCTGAATCCAAGCTATCTGAAGGTGACCAGAGAAGATTTCTACTTATATTGTTTTCATCTTCCCAACTGTTTAAGTAAGATTTTTTTGATGACCATGTTTCTAGATTTGGAAGGTGATATTCCAAACCCGAGCCTTCCTTTTCCAAGGTGGGCTATGCTAAGACGAGAGAGGCTGCTATCTCTATCCTTTAGCCAATGTCACATTCCACTCAGCAGCACGGCTGTGAATAATTAGATAAAGCATACCTCCCATTGCCCTCAGGGGTTTCTGGCACATGTGCCAAGTCAAATAGGCTTTATCTCAGTCAAGCATTGCCTGCCCCTCTGCTGTGGCCAAACGCCCAGACATTTTGCTGCTGTTTAACAAAGCCAACTGGAGAAGAAAATGACCCACATGCCAGCTCTGAGAGTTACGAGATGGAAGGGAAATTTCCATAAGGTAAAATATGTAAATGTGAAAGCCCAACTTTCTTTCACATTGTAAATCAACCATTTATCACACTGGATCATGAAATGCTGAGACAACAAGGTACCTAGATTTGACCACAGCAAAGGGAACCAGCATGGGCAGTTGGCTAGGAGTCGAAGGGCCTGGGTATGAGGAATAAAGGAAAGCCCATGTCTGCTTCTGATGGTGCCTTTCTACATATTTCCAGGAGTGCTTTTCATGTATCTTTTGTAAGGCAGGCACATCATATTTTGTGCGGTAGAGAATCTATCTCAGCACTGGTTTTAGTCACACCATGCTGGACTTCCTGTAAGTTTCTCAACGGTATTTTTGTATATTCAGCTCCTTATTCACCTGTTCATGCATCGGAATGCTGACAGACTGCCTGGTATATATAGTAGCAGTTTATTCTTACCTCTGAGATGGTGGTGCTCACCCACACTAACCTCACATTGTAGATATGGCAGCAAAAGGTTGTAAGCTTCCCTGACACCCTAGGGGAGACCCATGGCATGTGGCCTGTTGGGGAATCTTTGCTACTCCTGCCTTGAACCTCATGCTCCTGTGGACAGTATTTCCTCTTGGTGGGGCCTAGTCTTGGAAAGTTCTACATGATCTCCACTATATCTGCCACTCATGAGGGCAAGTGTTTCTGGCACTGCCTATCTGCTGTGCACTCTTTCATGAAAAGTTTCCACATTCTCTAACGTGGTGCTTGCATTAGCCTGTCATAAGTATCCTCTCAGAGGGGAGTGTGAGTTATACTGATGGTCAGGCACAAGAGAGCAATGCCCAGACCTGGGTGGGGGATACTTCGTATAGTGGATTTATAAGGAGAAGAGCTAGATTAGAGAGGTAACATTGCCTGTTTGCTTTAGGGTCTTGAACAGCTCTTTGTGTCTCCATTTTCTTATCTGTAAGATGATGCTAATAATACCTACCCCAGAATGTCATTTGTGAACCTAGATGAGATCATGCTTGTGAATGTGCTTTGTAAAGGATATAAAACCTTTCAGTGTAATATCTTATTATCATAGTCTCACACAGCTCTCTTCTTGAGGAATTACATATGGAAGTGGTTTGAGTCAGACTTGAAATTAGTGCATTAGTGTATACATGATAGATTTGGAGGAGGGGCTGGATACTCTTTCCTAGCCCACAGGGATATTGCTCTCCAGCCATTCACTAGGTTTGCAATCCTACTCTTCTTTATATCCATGAGGCCCTTGTAATGTAAACTCCTCTGACAAGTATAATATCAGAAACTTTTTTATTTCAATCAATATAGGACACTAGAATCTAGGAGGTATAAAAACCTATTTTGTCATTCTCACAATTTTTCCCCGGTCACAAGGATAGAGTTGGGTTAGGGTTTCAGATTAAATCTCAGAATAAGGACAATATATGCAGCTGCAAGAGAGAAGAAATATAAACCATGGACCCTTATAGATAAATGTTTTAAAATAGAGAGGGAAGAAGGAAGGGCCATAAAATCTCCATACATTTTTCCCACTTTATTGAGGTTTTCTTTCAATTCTTCAGAGACTATGTTTATTGTGTTGTTTAGGTATGTTTCTGTGTGTGGCTGGGGTAGGACATATTGTGATATCATGGGATATAGCTGCCAATGTTCCAATTTCTCCCAAAAAGTCCTTATTGCAAGTTTAAATCAGACAGTATTATCTGAATCTTAACTGTTTCTTCCATTCTCCTTACCTGATATTGAAACCTATATATATTGAGTGATTACTACATTATTTGTATTTTTGCATAAAACATGCTATATAGTTTTCATCTTCAAAGTGATATGCTCATGTAATATAACATAGTGAGAACAGTCCTTGCTTTATAATCAGATAGACTTGGGTTTTAATAATAGCTTTGTGCATTATATGATATTTGACTTTGAGGCAATTATGTAATACTTCTGAGCTTCAGTCTCCACCTCTGTAAAGCGAGAATAATAATAAGAATCTCCTATTGTTCTTATGATGCTTAAATAAAATGATGAACTAAAAACCCAGGTCACATATAGTAAATACCTCAAAGTGCTTTCATTATCCTTGTTTTAAAATTTATAACTATAGAAAATGTGAAAATGTCACAGAGAAGAATTAGAGCTCAGTGCTATAGGCCTGTGAAGTACTTTCCCTAAAGTGCTTTGCAAAGGTCACCTTTAATCACAATATACTTCTTATTGAGATATGATTCAATAAGAATTTTTGCTAAGAAAAATCTTTACATGAAACCGTTCAATGGCTCGATTGCCTACCTAAATATATCTAAACTCTTCTGCCCGACTTTCAAGTTCTTTTACAATCTTGTAAACTGTACCAATCCAGCCCAATTTCTTACTATCTCCATTATCCTTCCTCTTACATCTTCTATTTTATTTCTTGGTATGGCAGATTGTATTTTCCAAAAATATTTCTCATTCCACATGTTCTTTCAGGACCTTTTCACGCTCTTCAAGAGAAGTGGTTGTACATCTTAAATATATATAATTTTAAATTGTCAACTATGCCTCAATAAAGCAGTTAAAAAAGAGATAGAGTATATTTTCCTTCCCCTTGAAAGTGGAGAGGACTTTTGATTTCCTCATGAATAGAAGGAAGTAGAAGTGCCAGCTGAATGTGAACTAGTGACCCCAGGTTGTCAAAAGCGGTGAGGCTTCCTGCTCCTGCTGCTTCTTTCTAAAGATGCTCACCTTTGGAACCAAAATGCCTTGAAGAAACTAAGCAACCACATAGAGAGGCACATATAAAAGTTTTAGCCAGCAGCACTAGCTGAGGTTCCGTCAGACATCCAGCATCAATCACTAAACATGCTAGTGAACAAGCCTTTAGATGATTCCAGCCTCCAGTCTTGAGCTGCCCCAGGTGATGATGAGTGGGCTAGAGATGAGTTGTCTCCACCAAGCCCTACCTGAATAGCAGATTCACGAGAAAATTAATGTTATCGTTTTTAGCCATTAAATTTTGGTGTGGTATGTTACTAAGCAATAAACAACTGGAATGACTGAGAAGTACTACTTTCCATTTATATTTCAAAGTTTTTTAAGGCTAAAAACCATACATTCTCTGTTCTTTATGTAAATAAAATATCAATGCTAGGTAAAAACCATATGTAACAAAAGTGGTCCTTAGCAATCATCTAATCCAGCAATTTACGAACTATTCCAGAGTTGACTTTTTGAAAACAGATATGTTAGACCCTATTTCTTGAGATTCTGATTAAAAGTTCTAGAGTGATGTCCGAGAATTTTGGAAATATCTGATAAGTTTAATCTTTTAACCTTAAAGATGCGGAGAAAGACCCAGAGGCAGGAATTAACTTGTTTTGGGTAGCAAAGCAAATTAGCACAGCTGAAACTGGAACTCACCTCTTCAGTAGCTCACATCAGTTCATCATCTAAAACACGTGTCTTTAGATCATGCACTATAGTTGACCATAAATATTAACTTCTTCTACCACCTGTTCTTCAAGCTAATTCTATAGCCCATTTATCTCTGCCCCATGTGTGGAACATGCACCTGAGAGCAATAACTTAACAAATTAAAGTTGCCATGTGGAGGTTGCTGGGGGAGAGTGCTAAATGAAAGTGCTATATAAACTGAATGCTGTTTACAAGCAGTCGTGGTTTTCCTGTCCGGCCCACTGTCACTGGAATGTCCTGTACGTAAGTTCCCCTCTATAAACCCTATGTTTCATTCACTGGCTCCAGGTTTCTTCTTCGGCCTCTTGAACCTAGTACCCTCCGTATTGGAGTTAGTTGAGGCCAAACACAACATCCCAAAACAGGGACTCTATTTTTTTAAAGTTAATAAAATGTCTCCATGCTTTCATAAGGTCTGGGTGGAGATGGTCCAGGAAAACATTTTATATAGGACAACATGGTGGGAGAGAGACGACTGTTTTCTCTTTGCCTGCCTGCCAAGGTTGATCCACACATATATGTGGTTCTTCCTTTATCTGCAAAGGTTGAATTTGACATAAAGCATACAGGTTAATCTCTACATCTTCAGCAGACGTGCTCTGCAATGTGCTAAAGAATAGACCACCGCAGGAAAAAATGGATATGGTGAAAATCATTTCCATTACTCTGGTAGGAAGATGAGAGACCAACCAAGGCAGGTTTTGTTTGCAATGAAGTAAGTGAGTTGGAAGCCCTTGCCAAGGGCCTCTTTCTGCTTTAGTCTTCAACAAGTTATCAGATTAATTTTTGAAATGACTCAAGAGTTTTAATTAAGAGGGTCTTGACTCACAGAAATTATCTCTCAGCCTGTCTCTTACCATAATTAGACTTTTAAATCTTCAATATTTTCTTGAGAATTTCTTACGGATTTTTAAAAATTTAGTTGGTTTTGGGTTTACATTCTCCTGAAATTATGTCTTGAAATTGGCAAAGAAGTTAATCTTTTTATTTTGGTTAGGCTTATTTTACATTTTCTTACTGGTAGCCAAACTTGTTCTTTGAAATGTTTCTTTTGTCAAACAGTTGTCTTTTAAATTGACTTAGTTGCCATTTTTTGAATTAAGGAAGTATTGCTTTGGGCTTCTTGTTATGTCACAGTTTTCTCCCCAGCCTTGACTTTTCCAGATTTTCCGGATTAAGGGAACACACATTATCCCCAGAATGTGTTACTCTAAGGACTAGATACATTTACTTGTTCCTCCTCAAAATGGAAGTTGGACATATGGAATAGTAATCTGATTTCATTAACTACCTCTGTTGTTAATTACATCACAAATGAAATTTTTTTTTCCATTTAGTAAATATTCTCATTTACATTTGGTTTGCTGTTCTTCCTAGTTTATATTTGGTTGGTTTTTCTTCTGATTTGTAAGTTTTCTTAAGTTCAATTATTGCTTTGGGCATTTTGTTGAGCTTTGCCTTTGGTGTTAACTTAAATTTATAGTAGCTAATGTTTTTGAATGCTCACAATTGTATCACGCACATCTTATTAACACAAGCTCTATTTTCTTTAATCCTTGCAATATTCCAGTGAGCTAGAAGATACTATTTACATTTTAGAGATGAGGAAACTGAAGGAAAAAGTGAGGATCAGTAAGTTGCTGAAGATTACAAAACTGGTAGAAAGGGCTTAATTATTTTACTCTTGAGCCTCAGATAATCTTTCTTTCCTGTCTTCCAAATGGACATTTTGCTCTGATTTTACTTCTCTTAAGTTTCTAAAAGGTGCATTCAGGTTGTCTTATTACAATAGCTCTCAAACTTAAGCAGGATTAGAATCACCTGGAAGGCTTGTTCAACTACGAATTGGTGGGCTCCACCCACAGAGTTTCTAATTAAGGAGATTGGGGCGGGCTTTATAAATTTGCATTTCCAGCAAGTTCCCAGCTGATGTGAATGCTGCTGGTCTGGAACAATTCTGAGAACCACTGATTTAGTTCATTCCCTTCAGGTAGAGGTAAGGCCTTTCTACGTAGCTAATTCCATCCAAAAGTAACAAGTTTATATATATCAATCAGGCACAGAAATACAAATAATCTTATCCATATGTGGAATCTAAAAACGTAGAATTCACAGAAGCAGAGAGTAGAATGGTGCTTGCTGGAGGGAGGGGGACAAAGGTTGGGAAGGTGCTGGTCAAGGGCTACAAAATTTCAGTTAGGTAGAAGGAATAATTTCCAGAGACCTGTTGTAGGCTCGGTGTGGTGGCTCATACCTGTAATCATAGCACTTCGGGAGACCAAGGTGTGCAGATCACCTGACGCCAGGAGTTTGAGAAACCTGACCAACATGGTGAAACCCCGTCTCTACTAAAAATACAAAACTTAGCCAGGCATAATGGCGGTGCCTGTAGTCCCAGCTACTTGGGAGACTGAGGCAGGAGAATTGCTTAAACCCAGGAGGCAGAGGTTGCAGGGAGCCGAGATGGCACCACTGCACTCCAGCCTGGGTGACAGAGTGAGTGAGACTCTCTCAGAACAGAAAGAGACCTGTTGTACAACATGGTGATTATGGTTAATAACAATGTATTGTATTATTGAATTGAGAACAAAGTAGACTTTAAGTGTTCTCACCACAAAAAACCAGGTATATGAGGTAATGGATATGTTAATTATCTCTATCTGGTCATTTCACAGTGTATATGTATTTCAAAACTATATATTGTGCATAATATTTATCAATTAAAAAATAATTACTTGGGTTTAAACTTCAATTTCATTTTCACTATACAAGTATCTCTTTTCATCAAGTCAGTACTAGTTCAAAAACCTTCCATTGCATCCCAATATCTACTGTATCAGGAGAATTGATTCAGGGTAAAAATGATTTGAGCTTTGATGTTCATAAAGTGTGTGATCTTTGGCTTGTCATTTAACTTGCCTAAGTGTCAGTTTCCTCATTTGTAACATGAGGAAATGGCATCTGCTTCACAGGAAACTTGTGAAGATTAAATAAGTTAAGTGAGATAATGTATTAAAGAGTAGAATATGGCTTTATATTTGACTTCCAAGTGCTGTCAATATCTGGCCCTCACAATTAATTCAGCTTTATATCTCACATCCTCCAAAGGGACTTCCGTCTCTGTTAGACTTTATTCCTCACAATCCTGTGAATATGACATTCTGTTCTCCTTGACTTTGCTCAAAAGCATCCATGCATTTTACTTGCTGAGCCATGTGTGAATCTGACATCTTCCAGTATAGCTCCATTTTCTGTTCTTTCTGGGAGCAGAGGAGTTAGTTGAAGAGGGGAGATGACTGTGGATACACGGCCTATGTTAAATCATTAAATCACTAGTTCCTGAATCACTGTTTGCGGTTCATCCCTATGGTGGGCATGGAGCATCCCAAAGAAATAAATACATGGCCCCTTCCTGCCTGTCTCTCCTTGTCCTTCAACCAGGGCTGGTAACTGTGTGGCCACGCTGCTGCCTACAAAATGTCCCCAGCAGAGTGAAACCTCTAAATCTGGCAAATGCTCTCATGTCAAATCTGGCAAAGGAATATCTAAATGGTGAAGGGAATGTGCACAATAGATTTCACATAGATCTAATTGGGGCATGCTAAAATCATAATAAGTATTTATCCTTCTTGTCTGCCACCTTATAGATTGACAGATGGGATTTTTCATTATGAATTTGCCATTATATTTCATTCCTTTTTTTTGTTGCTTTACAGATCATATTTATTTTGTATTAGATTCTGCCCCTGCAGAGGCTATATAAATCCTTATTAATCACTAGCAATGCCGCCCTTTGGTAAATTTCTGGAGATATGTGTCCAAAATGGATGTGTGGCAAACAGTATTTTTATTTTTTTCAGATGTATTTTTTGGAGGTAAACTATGGTGGACTAAAGCTCATATTGAGAAAATAGATATTTAATATGTTTAATAATAACCATAACAAATTGAGTACTTCATTATGTGCCTGGCACTGTGTTACCTTTCATTCATGCTGTCATTTACTGCTTGCAACAAATCTGAAAGGTACAATTCATGTTTTACAAATACAGTAGCCAGTGTTCAGAGAGATTCAGTCAGTGCCAGAAACAGCATAGCACTGGAATATCAGACCTAGGTCAGAGTCTACTTCTGTAACCTCTTGTGTTCTTGGAAGTGAAACAAATGTTAAACCTATTTCCTCACTCATAAAATTCACTCTCAAAGTGAATTTCTGAAGGTTAACTATGATAGTGTATGTGAAGGGCAAACACTGGGTTTTGGCCCTTAGAAAGCACTTATTAAACATTAGCTATCACTAACAAAAGACACAATGAGGATTCAGACCTGGATCTTTATCTCCTATGTCCATCCCCTCAAACTCAAGGTTTTGCTTATTTCTGTTTTCATGCTGAATTAAAATCTTGCCTAACAGCTAAGTTTGGCCATTTATGAAGCAATCACACCAATGATCATTTTTGAAGTGGAGTTGGATGGTTTCTTTCCTTTATGGCCCCTAGGACTGGTGATGTAGGACTTCTGACACGATGGTAAAAAACAATTTTTTTTTTTTGATGAGCCTGTCTGGAGAATCTCATTAGATATGGGTTAAATTTTAAGGAAACACACATCTGCAAATTTTAGTTTACAAAAGAGAGCACTATGAGCAGAGCTGTGGGAGAGTGTTAGATCTTCACTAAATCTGGTTTCTCTTCTTCAGTGCATGCAGCAAGATCATAGTTCATTGCCTTCTTTACAAAGAGATGTGGCCTGATTCTGCCAGTGGGATATGAGCAGAATATGTCTCATGTAAACCTTCCCCTGGAAGGCTTCTTTGCTCTTTGTCTTTCCTGACTGAACTGCTGACAAGCGGAAGGCCTTGGAAACCACATGTGGAAGATGGCAGAGTCATAGATGGAAAGCACCTGGTCTCTTTGGATTATGCCTGAAGAATTGCTGGTTTTCCCTTAAAAATACCCAAGTGGCACTCCAGCCTGGGCAATAGAGCAAGACTCTGTCTCGAAAAACAAAACAAAATCCCAGGTGGAATCTGCTTGAGCAAAATGTAACTTTCTTTTGTGTTGAGACATTATTGCTTCTGGGATTTGTTTGTTACAAACCAATAGAGAAATGTTTCATGAACTTTGGCAGCTACATTAATCACATTGACATTTAATTGAATAAGTACTTCTTGCCTTTTTCACCCACTTTGAGTTAAGGCACACCACCTGCAGGAAGAATGACCAGCATCTGGCCCCTGAAGATCACCTTGGATCTTTTTCTCCTTTGCCTACCTGCCTTCCTGTGAGGATATTGACACACCTTCCCCAACGATCACCATGTATCCATTAGCTTTTCTCCCCTACACCAGCTATCTCTGGTACCATATGAATATTTTTCTGTATGTAGTAGTCAGTACATTTCAGACATAATTTGAAGCACAGTTCAGCACTTCAAAGTTGACTGCTTCAAATACAGTGGTAAAAGTCAGCTGGAAAGACCCGGGGTTAGTTCTGGTCTCATTGCTTAATGATCATACAGCCTTGGGCAAGTCTACATTTCACTTGAACTCAGTTTTCTCATCTGCAAAATGTGATTAATTCCTGTGCTGCTTCTCTCAAATGCTTTGAGGATAGACATACAATCTGAGTGTTTTTAAATAATTAGAAAGTGCTCTGCAGTGTATTATAACTTTATGTAAACTAATAATGTGAATATTGAAGTCTTTATGGTAAAACGGTACTTAGTCTCATTATAAAAGGCTTCTTTTTGTTTGTGAAACACAGCGTTGTGTATTAAAACAAATTGGTAGACAGTTTTATTTGATCTTTCATCCACTTGTAGTTGTATGAACTAGTAGCTCCTTTACATGGTGGTTTTATTTATAAGTGTAGGACAATAGTACCCACGTTAGAGTTGTTATGAGAACCACATGAGTGCCTGTAAATGGAGCACTGAAAAATTTAATATATTTAAAAAACTTGCTGGTCAGATCATTCCAGTATTTTTAACTGTTTGCATGCATATTAGCAAATATTTAACAATGGAGATAAGAGAGTAGACAAACTTAATAATGAAGAATTAGAAATAACAGTCAATTGGAGGTTAGATAAAGCTTCTTAGAAAGTATAATGCCAACAAGTGGGATTTTTTTTTTTGTCTGACTTCAAAAATTTCGACTTGATGTTACAAATTCTATGTGAGGTCTAGAACAAATGTGTTGCATAGAGCATTTACTTGTACTGGGGAGTGTGGGGATCTACAGCAGGTATATCTGCTGTTGATAAGTGAGGACTGAAGGCTGAAGTAGCAGGATAACAGCAAAGAAGATCCTGTTATCATTAACCACATCCAGTCGTTCTTTCCCATTCCAGCTATTTTAAGATAGTCTCTTCAAACACATGGTCTCTTGTGGATTAAGTTTAACTATCACATTTAAACTTTTATCCAGCTTCATATGCAAATAAAGACCATTCTCCTTGCTCCATTTATTGCCTTCCCTCCAACCATTTTAACAAAATGTGTGAGACCATTACTAATAGTAATAACGACAAGCCTTCACACATTTTAAATTTGAGAAAAGAGTTTTTACAATATTTACATATTATTCTCTACCAAGTACAGTGGAAAAAATTGGGGTGTGTGTATAAAAGAAAATTGTGACTTCATTTGACTAAGCTGGTATATGTGATGAAGGGGGAATGAGCAGGAGGAGGAGGGGACTATGGAAGTGGAAATGAAAATAAAAATGATAGGCCAGAGAAAGATACAGGAAAATAGGACAAGGGTAATAAGGGTTTCATCAGGTTTCTAGAACTAGCAGGGAATGGAAATACATCTGTCTGTGCGTATGTTTGTGAAGGACATTTATGTTGCCAGAGGCCTTTGCTTGGTTTAAGGCTGCATGCTGAGAGACTTCCTGTGTGACATTTATGGGAATACAAGGATATTTTTCTTTACGAGTAAATATTTGGATTATCTAACCCTAACATGTCTGAAGAGATTAGTGGCTTATGACTAATTCTATGTTATTGAAGGGCAGAAATAGGGAAGAGAGATGGGATCCAGAAGTAATCTCCAAATTTCATTTTAACCTATAGTTTCAAATGGCAGAATTGCTAATAAGTAGCAGAACTGACGGACTGAGTGTTGCCTAATACATCTCCCAGAAAAGGAACTAATTCAATAATGAATGGCCAAAATCAGCAGTGGGGATGATGGAGGGTTCAAAAAGGCTTAGAACAATATACATTGTATATTGATGCTTAACTGATTTTCGACCCACTCTTTTTTCAAACTTGGACAGTTAGAAGTAGAGGAAAATACCTTCCCACTGTCTCAGGACTAAATATGGATCCTTATATCGTATCAAGTATTCTTTGGAGTCCCCAATCTGATGTCTTTGTTTCCCCCTACTTTCTTTGGCTACTTTCCTAAATAAATACAGTCTCAGTAAAACTGGATACTCCCTGTAAGGAAAATGGATGCCCTGCGGTCAAGAATAGGCCAAGGCAGACATCTGGTTCAGCATGACTCAGCGAGTTTGGAGTACAGGCACACAGCTCTGCTCATTATGTAACCATGCCACTTGAGGCGTATTAGATGATCACCCATGTGAGCTCGTGCTTGACTCGGAGCCACTGTTGTAGGTAAAAGGTATAATTACTCTGCTAACACTGTACATACAACTTGTGGCCAGGCTTTTGTCTGGGTTTACTCACACCTAGGCTCGGTTGTGCCCAGAGAGAGGGTAAAGTCATGTCAAAACTGTCTACGATTCAAGTGTTTTTCCAGCTATCTGCCACTCACCGACCAACTCCCCCCAGATCTCAGTTAGAACCTGAAACTCCCTATTTTGCTGCTGCATCTTTGCTTCATCAAAAATCTTTTTCCCTGTCCTTGTAAGTCTTCCTACTCCTTGAAGACTCAAATCAACTCTTATCTTCTCCATGAAGTCCTCTTATATTTCAACATTTGTCCACTCTTAAATTTTGGAGTTGGCCCATCCCTTTTGGAGTTACAGGTATTCCCAATTTCATGCCCAGTCTTCCTGGTACTTTCAGGAAGGAAGAATGACAAGAGCCTCAAACCCATCATTTCCTGAGTCTAAGCTCAACCCTTCTTTCATCAGTGGGAATCCAGTAGTCTAGGGAGAGCTTCTACATCTCAGCCTTTCTTTTTTTTTTGAGATGGAGCCTTGCTCTGTAGCCCAAGCTGGAGTGCAGTGGTGTGATCTCGACTCACTGCAAGTTCCACCTCCTGGGTTCACGCCATTCTCCTGCCTAAGCCTCCCTAGTAGCTGGGACTACAGGCACCTGCCACCACGCCTGTCTAATTTTTTGTATTCTTAGTAGAGACAGGGTTTCACCGTGTTAGCCAGGATGGTCTCAATCTCCTGACCTCGTGCTCCGTCCTCCTTGGCCTCCCAAAATGCTGGGATTACAGACGTGAACCCCCGCGCCCAGCCACCTCAGCCTTTTTTATGTCCCCATCACTTCTTCCCCCACAGTGTCTCTGTTTATATATAACACTTTTCTGCCTCAGTTTTACTGCTTAGAATTTTTACTTTCCTGCTGGATTTGTATTCCAACACTATGTTTGGAGTCTGTAGAACTGATCTCCATCATGTCAGTCCCCTAGTCTTGCTGTGTGCGGTGCTAAATGTATTTTTCTCTCTCTCTCTCTTCTTCTGTGAAATAAATGATCTTCCAGAATTATTTTCCACTTAACTTTAATTCCTAGTCTCCAGCTATCATTTATTCCCCATTTGCTACCCGTATGACCACTGGAAAGTTATTGGATCTTTTTAAGCCTTACGTTCCTTGTGTGGAAATTGGCATAGTGTTAATATCTAGTCCATAGGACTGTTGTGAAGATGAACTTAGTTAATCCTTGGAACATTGCCTGCCACATAGTAAACGCTCAAAAATATTAGCTGTTTTATGTTTTTGTTCTTAACACCATTATTACTATGTTGTATTGGTTGAACTGTAGTCTCTGAACTAAAATCTCTGCTTGAATCATATCTGAACTTGCTATACTGTTTTTGAACACTAACAACTGCCTGTATAGCCAGGTTCATTTTCCAGCCCCCATTCTAATCTGTCTGAGACTTTTCCTCTGCTCTACCTTGGATCTGCCTCTTACTTGTATGTGCTTGAGTCCTCACAATATAGGCCTTTGATATTTCTGTTTTTAAAGCACTTAGTACACATTGTGTTAAAACTTACTTGTTTTTTCTCTTCTGCTAACTCATATGCTTTTTATAGCCAGAGACCTTGCCATTTATACTCTTGAGTTTCCAAATATTTCTTAAAAGTGGAAGGCTCTTAATACGTATATTTTGAATAACGAAAAGATAGTCCATATAGAATATAATTCACATCTATAAAATTTAACCCCTCAGTGTTTCAAGTCAAAGTAACTATTAGAAATAAACGTTTTTATTTCTACTTCTAGGTTCATTCAGTATTTATAAATGACCAATCCTCAATACTTTAGAAAAATACGGTTAAATTAAGCTCAACAAATATTATTTCCTATAAGCTAGCCATTGTATTAGGCTTTCGTGATAAAAAAAATAAAAAAGCAGACTCAGTCACTAGCCTTGGTCATTTAAGATTAAAAAAAATTAAGATGTGGGTTCAGACTCTTAGACATGCTCATTCAGTCAGTCATTGTCATTTATTAGTTACTTGAATACCATTATGTTCCTTATGGGGCAGCTGAAGAATTATTTCTGGAACATGACACAGGTAACCATCAAGATGTTCGCATTCTAGCATACATGATGCTGTTACCCTTTACGCTCTCGAACGTATTTCCCGCACATTCAAAAATCCTAGGAGGTATAGAGAACCCAATTTGACAGTATTTTGAAATAATAAAATTAAGAATTAAAGGGATAAAGTAATTTTTCCAAGATCATATGAGAAGGCAAATCTCTTAACACCAAATAATCAGGCAATATATTAGGTTAAACCATGTAAAATTAACTTTTTTATTCATCAAAACTGGTTGAATATTGTTATTTTCATATGGTTTAATAAAAACAAGGTCTGTGTAGTTTCACAGGGACATGGAAAGAATCATGGAGGTAGAATTTAATGCCACTTCATGTGAAGAATCAAGATAATTTGGTAATGGATTTTGTGTAATGACTAGGGAGAGAGAAAAATCAAAGATGATTCCTAGGATTTAAACCCAGGTGACTAAAAGAAAGAGCTATTAAAGAAAGTGGAAAGTTAGGAGGAGGAGCTTATTTAAGAAAGGAAAGGTAATATGATTAATTCAGTAGTAGAATCTGAGCAGCCAATATTCAATTAAAAGAATCCAAAAGGTAGCTGGAGATATGGGTCATAGCTCTAAGAGGTTAGGAATGGAGTCAAGCTTGTCGTAATGATTGAAATCATAGCACTAATTGAGCTCATTGAGAAAGGTGGCATTTTACAATAGCAGCCAAGGATAGAAACTTAAGAATGCCTAGATTTGAGGGAAACATGCAGAAAACACAGCCAGGCTAGGAGGCAGAGTAGGGACTTTCAAAAAAGGGTCCTCATAGAAGCAGGTTTGTCAAGACATAGTGATAGCTAACACTATTAAATTGTCTTAGCAGATGCAGTGAAAACGAGGGAAGAGAAAATGCCATTTTGTGAGTATTTGGCAAGTAGAACTTTAGAAGTGACCCTCAAAGTTTCCTTTTCCCTGTGTACTAGTTGCAGTGGAAAACATAATGCTAAGGCTTAGAAAATAAATGGTGAAAGAGTTAAAACGAGGAATGTAGGTTAGCATGCAAAATGGCCTGTTTTTAAGATCTAGGAGACTAAAACTGGTGGAAGAAAGTTGGTCTGACCAATACTTGTTATTATTTTGGAAGTTAATTTGGGAATATGTTTCTGAAAAGCTACTTTTCCTTATGAATGTGCGCAAAATAAATGAAGTAACAGGTTCAATGCTGGAAAAATGAGCTCCTAAGAAGTCAACTGCCAGGCCATCCTTTCTAGTGAAGCCCTGTATACTTCTTAATAGCTTTCCTCTATGGCTATCAGTTATTGTTTTTTTTTTTTTTTTTTT
>NW_012105365.1:5037054-5039857 GCF_000951045.1 Mandrillus leucophaeus
ACCTCAGTCTCCTGGGTTCAAGCGATTGTCCTGCCTCAGCCTCCCAAGTAGTCTGCCACCCCACCCGGCTAATTTTTTGTATTTTTAGTAGAAACGGCCTTTCACCATGTTGGCCAGGATGGTCTTGATCTCTTGACCTCGTGATCTGCCCGCCTTGGCCTCCCAAAGTGCTGGGATTACAGGCATGAGCCACCATACCCAGCCGAGTTATGCCATTTTGAATAGCAACGTAGATATGCTGGGTTATTGAAAGAATGCAATTAATCCTT
The DNA here is from genome assembly GCF_000951045.1 of Mandrillus leucophaeus. NCBI lineage: Eukaryota > Metazoa > Chordata > Mammalia > Primates > Cercopithecidae > Mandrillus > Mandrillus leucophaeus. The sequence continues at coordinate 5,037,324 of NW_012105365.1, forward strand.
TATGATCAAAGCAATGAGAGAAATATGGGACTTTTTTCTGTGTGATTTGTAAATTATTTGTTACTCTATAGTAACATACAAAGAATTCACTCAGGTTCTGTTGGAAAAGTTTATATATGTACATATATAATTTCATATACATATTAATTTTCTTTAAATTACAACCAATACATAAGTCATAATTCCTTTATTGCTAATGAAAAATGGTGAAGTTAACAATTTAGAAATCTTAGTTTTTCTCCATGTTAGTAAAAAATGTGTTTGGAATCAGAAGCATAAACTAACATTTTGTTCAAAAATATTTTTCTGCTACTAATAGGACAGTGTCACTTCTGTGATGAATAATATGTAGCACAATAATACTCTCTTAAAAAAATGGAACACGTTATACACCAGGCACTATTCTAAGAATGTTAGATTAGATATATTCACTTTATCCTTCCAACATCCTCATGCAGTAAACACTATCATCATCACTTTACAGATGACAAAGATAAGAAGAGATTACTTTGCTATAGTCAGGAGTGCTGCAATTTGAACAGACAGTCCAGCTTGGGAATCCTTCTCTTAACCATTGCACCCTGCTACATCTAAGGGTCATCAGCATTCTTCAACTTAAAAAAGAAATCTGCTTGAAATTATCTCACAACAGGAAGCTAATCAGAAGTGATTTGGGGTGACTGCATCTGGACTCATTCTATAAAGGTGGAACCAGAGTAGACAAAAGAGTGCCACCTTCTTTGGGGATAAATTCACCATGTCAAGTGTAAACTCCTTATCTTGGAAGCTGCTTTCTTTATACCAAGAAAAGTTGGTATATCAACAACAACTCCCCTGGAAATAAAGGAATTAAATTTCTCTGGACCCTGTGTATCACCACAAGCCCTGTAATGACAATTGTGTATCTTTACCACTGCATTACACTGTGGGAGGCTTCAACTTCATTGCAGTTACTTTACCAGTTTCATTACCTGCTCACTAGCTAAATGATAAAATCCCAACCAACATATCAGATATGGACATAGATGCCCTGCTCTGTGTGTGGGAAATGAAGGACAGTAAATATATGGGGACAGTCACACCTGAGTATTCCAAAGTGGTAGGACAAGCAGAGCCTGTCAAAAGGAGGGAAGATGATGAGGTGAAGGGCAGTTACTCAGTTGTAGGGCACCATGCCAGGACTTTGGAAGACTTCAGATCTGATACCTGATTTGCCTGGTTTAATCCATTGACTTACTTAACAGCCCCATTGCCTGGAGAAGGAAGGGATGAGGCTGAGCTGACTATAGTTTACTAAGTTCTTAAGACAGTCAAGCTTGTTCAAACTTTCTAGGAGACTAAGAAAATGATGGGTCAAAACTATGAATAGTTCAAATATATCTGACTTTGATTAATGTGTTTCTGTATATTCCATAGGATATGCCCCTCTGCCCCATATACTGTCTTTGATAGTCTGTGGTTTACATGATGAAGAGGGACTGTTAATGCTCCTACCAATTACATTGTTGTCTTAATTCTAGGTTCCTAGAGGGTAGAGTCTAGGCTCCTGTGCATGCTATTGTACAGCATCTGTTGTAAGAGACTAAGCAATGGGGGAGACAGGCATGGAGCTGAGCCTTGTATTAATGTGGTAATAAAAAGTAGAGAGTACATGGAGGGATATTCATAGGAAAAAAATGGTCTTTTTTGAGCCAATATAAATTATCTACAGAATATAATATACTATTTAGCGACAATACACTTTATTCTAAATATTCCACCTCTTGATGTTTAGCTCATGGGTTGGCAAACTTTCTGTAATGGGTCAGATAATATTCTAAGTTTTGCAGGCCATATGGTTTCTGTATCAACTACTCAACTCTGGCCTAGTAGTATGAAAGCTGCCATTGAAAACACACAAACAGAGGAGTGTAGCTGTGTTCCATTACAAGTTTGTGTACAAAAGCAGGTGGCGGACCAGATTTGGTACAAAAGCCAAAGTTTATGGACTCCTGGTTTAGTTCATACACATTTACACTCATACATATGGGGACTGAAAAACAGTAAGTTCTCACTGAATCTTCTTTCTTAAAATATTTCTCACTTGATCTGACTTCTGATTTGACTTCAGATTCTCATTCATATATTAAACATCTACTTGGCCAGTGCTATAATCTGTCAAGCATTGTACTAAACATACAAGGATAAAGATAAAAAAGGGTTTCTGCCCTCAAGAAATTTACTGGCTAGTGAAGAAGATGAGTATATATGATAAATACAAATGTTCTGTACTATGTGCCAGAAGAGCTTTATGCTCAGCTATAATAGGCTGACAGAAACAGAGACTTAGTCACTAATTCCCTTTTCTGAGAAAGAGACAACTGAAGGGTGTCTTCAAGAACTTTTGGGATTTGGGAATTAACCAGAAGAAAACAGCAGATGGAACATATACAAATGGGGCTGGCGTGGGGGAACTGGGAGAGGAGCTATGGCTAGAGACTAAACCATAATGGACTTTGTATGTCTTTCTTTTTTTTTTTTTTTTTTTTGAGACT
>NW_012105365.1:5040292-5042930 GCF_000951045.1 Mandrillus leucophaeus
ACCAGATTCAGAAAAGAATCTGGAGTGGGAAGGAAGTTGTGTGAGAACACAAAGGACTGAACTGAATTCATGAAACAGTACTGAGTACTAACTCTGAACTATGTTGCAATATAATTTCAATCTAGAAATGAGGATAATCAGAGTTAGGTCTCTTGCCATCAGGGAGCTTGCCATCATTTCCCCTTTATCCAGAGAAATTAGATTGTATTCAGTCTCAGGAAGAAGAGCTGTTGTTTGCTTTAAAAAATCTCTGTAATAATCACAAGGTCCCATGACTGAAGGAGATGGCCTCTGCCCACACTTTGGGGTGAGGGCCAACACCTCGGTGAATATACTTAGTCATGATTGTAAACTAAGACCTGCTAGAGATGTTCTTGTATTAAGAGCTAGACATAGATGCAATTAGTAAAAACAGTGACCTCTGGAGGACCCAAGACCCAAGATAGTTTTTGCCAGGCAAAGATAGTGAACAGTGTCACTCTAGCACAACTATTTGGTAGATGCTATGGTCTCAATGTTTGTGACCCCAAAACTCACAGGTTGAAGCCTAATCCCCAGTGTGATGGTATTTGGAGTTGGGGCCTTTGGGAGGTAATTAGGCCATGAGGGCAGTGTCTTAGAAATGGGATTAGTGTTCTTCTAAGAAGAGAAAGAAACAATCCCTCCCTCTCCCCTTCCTCTTTTTCCCCCTTCCCCCTTCTTCTGCCATGTGAGGACATAACAAGGAAGATGACTCTTATAAGGACTTTAATTGACTGGCACCTTATTCTCAGACTCCCCAGTCTTCAGAACCATGAGAAATAAGTTTCTGTTGTATAAGCTACCCAGTCTGTAGTAATACAGCAGCCCAAGCCAACTAAGAGAAAGTTTTCAGTCCAAAAGGAGGAGAAAATTGCCTACTGTGGCTGACTTTGTTTTCCAAAGAGGGCTGTCTTACATGTTCTTCTACAGTGAGACTTTGCTGCTGTACTGTTGATAGTGAGTCTGATTCTCCTACTCCTGACTATAGGAGGGCTTGCTGTAACCAATAGAATGTGGTGAGGGTGATGCTATGTGGCCTTTGAGGCTAGGTTATGAAAGGTGCAGCCTTCCTCTGGCGTTGTTATACTCCTGCTTGAAGCCTTGAGGTACCACATAAAAAGTCTGACTACCCTGAGGTTATCATGCCCTTTCCAAATTCCTGGCTCTCAGAATCCATGGCATACTGTGAGATTGGTTATTTGACACCATTCAGATTGAGGTGATCTTTATGCAGCAATAGTAACTGGAACACCTACTATGTGTCAGGCACTGTGGTTAGGCTTCTATGTACATTATTTTGCTGAATCCTCAATCCTTAAAGATTAGTACTGTTTCTTCAGCTTTCTAGATAAGAAAATCAAAGAAGAGAGAACTTAAGAAATTTGTCTAAAGTTATAGCCATGAAGTTAAAGAATGAGGATTCAAATCAAGGTCTTGGCAACTCCAATGCATATAACCCCTGTTAATACTAAGAAGTGTTTCCAGGCTAATGATAAGAATTATCTGGTAATGCTAATGTCCAGGATCCACCTCAATTCCACAAAATCACCCTAAATAAACCTCAGGAGATATTTTTTGTTGTTATTGTTGTTTTATGGAGAAGTTTAGTAACACTATTAAACTCCACCACACAAACTGAAGTATATTCTATAAATAATATTGTAGTCTTTTAGTGAGGCAACTTTAGAAGACCACACCCAAAGTGTTTGGCAAAGAATAAGTGATCATTAAATGAGTGCTAAACTGAATAGGCTTTTGCAAACGATCTAATCCTCCCCACTCAAGAGCGTGATTTATGAATCAGCAGCAGAGACATCAGTTAGGATTTCCTAGAAACACAGATGCTCAGGCTCCATCCCAGGCCTATTGAATCAGAATCTATAGTTTAAACAATATTACCAGGTGTTTCAGATGTTCATTAGAATGTGAGGAACACTGATTCAGCTGATTTTGGTACTCATTTAGGATAACTTTCCAACCATGGGACAGTTGGTCTACTTGCTACTGAGTTCTCCAGTGTATTACTGTAAAAAAAAGTAATGTAAAGAGCTCCTAGAAAAATGACTACAATATGGAAATTGATTCTTTAATTCAGGCCTTTTGGAAGCTGTAACGTTAGACAACATGAGCTGAAGCCTTGTGGTTACAGTCTGTACTAATGAAAGTTCAATTCTACTATTAGTGCCTTGCCTGGAGAGTTATTTCCTAGCACTTTCCCAGGTACTCCTATTGAGGAGTCCTCAGGAAGAAAGTTATAGATGTCATGTTTGTAAAGGGAATCAGCAACCATCCTATTTTATTTTCAGGAATGATAAGAACGTTCTATTTAACCTATTTATCTACACATCATCTTATATACAGTTGATTTATACACAGTAGTGACTGTCTGCTCATGTTATTGGAAAGTGTTAATTGAAATGTTAGTGACCCCACTTTTATCTTCTAAGTAATAGCTGCAAAGCCTGTGAAATGGTCACCAAAACACCTCTTCCAGGAGGTCTACAAGACTGCATTTCTCCTCAGATTTACCTCATTTATAGTTAATGAGCCTGCAGTGTTTATAATTGTAAACACATATTATTTAAAATGCATTCATTACTACCATGTTCTTTAACAC
>NW_012105365.1:5045545-5080158 GCF_000951045.1 Mandrillus leucophaeus
AAATCAAGGTCTTGGCAACTCCAATGCATATAACCCCTGTTAATACTAAGAAGTGTTTCCAGGCTAATGATAAGAATTATCTGGTAATGCTAATGTCCAGGATCCACCTCAATTCCACAAAATCACCCTAAATAAACCTCAGGAGATATTTTTTGTTGTTATTGTTGTTTTATGGAGAAGTTTAGTAACACTATTAAACTCCACCACACAAACTGAAGTATATTCTATAAATAATATTGTAGTCTTTTAGTGAGGCAACTTTAGAAGACCACACCCAAAGTGTTTGGCAAAGAATAAGTGATCATTAAATGAGTGCTAAACTGAATAGGCTTTTGCAAACGATCTAATCCTCCCCACTCAAGAGCGTGATTTATGAATCAGCAGCAGAGACATCAGTTAGGATTTCCTAGAAACACAGATGCTCAGGCTCCATCCCAGGCCTATTGAATCAGAATCTATAGTTTAAACAATATTACCAGGTGTTTCAGATGTTCATTAGAATGTGAGGAACACTGATTCAGCTGATTTTGGTACTCATTTAGGATAACTTTCCAACCATGGGACAGTTGGTCTACTTGCTACTGAGTTCTCCAGTGTATTACTGTAAAAAAAAGTAATGTAAAGAGCTCCTAGAAAAATGACTACAATATGGAAATTGATTCTTTAATTCAGGCCTTTTGGAAGCTGTAACGTTAGACAACATGAGCTGAAGCCTTGTGGTTGCAGTCTGTACTAATGAAAGTTCAATTCTACTATTAGTGCCTTGCCTGGAGAGTTATTTCCTAGCACTTTCCCAGGTACTCCTATTGAGTCCTCAGGAAGAAAGTTATAGATGTCATGTTTGTAAAGGGAATCAGCAACCATCCTATTGTATTTTCAGGAATGATAAGAACGTTCTATTTAACCTATTTATCTACACATCATCTTACATACAGTTGATTCATACACAGTAGTGACTGTCTGCTCATGTTATTGGAAAGTGTTAATTGAAATGTTAGTGACCCCACTTTTATCTTCTAAGTAATAGCTGCAAAGCCTGTGAAATGGTCACCAAAACACCTCTTCCAGGAGGTCTACAAGACTGCATTTCTCCTCAGATTTACCTCATTTATAGTTAATGAGCCTGCAGTGTTTATAATTGTAAACACATATTATTTAAAATGCATTCATTACTACCATGTTCTTTAACACCGATCTTGAATTGTGCTTCAGCCAGGAGGGTTCAACAAACTACTACAGCTTAGTACAATCTGTGCCTCCTGTGATTCATATTAGTATGAGGGTGCAGCTGGGGAACAAGGTGAAGACTGCAACTAGGGGAAGAGAAACTCTTAAAGTCCTCAGAGTTCTCTTTGCTTAATTAAATGACATTTTTGTAATCAGCTTTGTTAAGTGTCCCAGGCAACACCATCACACTCCCTCAAAGAACTGCCCCATGGCCTCAGCCACTGAATAGTCTCACAACCTACATCATCACAATGAGCTGCAAATATATTTTAGTTTAGTTCTTGTTTTTTAACTCCTTTGCTAAAAAATCATTTAGTGGATGACAATTCATCTTTGCTAATCAGATCATGTGTTTATCAACATTTTTTTTACCATCAATTTAATTCTTTTTAAGTTTAGCTCAGAGAAAGAAATGAGTATCAGGCCCATTTAAAAACTTTCCTGGCAGTTAAAATCGGGCTCAGCCAGTCACCATTATGTATAATATATCTCTATGTACTAGAAGAATATCATTTCCCAGCCTTGTCTAGAGTAGGTAATTCCAATTTCTGTTACCTTTTCTCACAGGTGTCATTCGCCTTCCTTTTAATCATCATTGTATCTATCACCTGAGCTATATTCTTTTTTCTTTTTTAATAGATGTAGAACTCAAGAGGAGAGGTTATATTTCCTAGGGTTCTGCCCATATGGAGAATAATGGAATGAAATACCTTCTTGGTATTCATTCAGGAAACACAGTTTCTGTATTATTTATTAATTCTAATTGTCATTTAAAAAAACAAATTGTACCAGGCACAAAATCAAATTCTATAGTATGAATAATATTAATAGTTATATCATTTGAGGCTATTAGGGCTGCACTAAGAATGGTCAACTCCAGATATATTTGAAATGAGTGAAAAGGTGGAATAAATACATTATATTAAGATCAGAAATTCTAGCCCTCTAATTAGTGAGCTCGTGACCTTAGAACTAGCATGTTAAGACTACCAAAGGCTGCATGATGAATAAAGGACTGAATAGATAGAATTCTTCCATCATAAAGAGGAATTGTTCTCAAATTAGCTAGATAAGTCATTTTTCTTTTTTTGCTTGTATGTGGTTTTTTTTTTTATTATTATACTTTAAGTTCTGGGATACATGTGCAGAGCATGCAGGTTTGTTACATAGGTATACAGGTGCAATGGCGGTTTGCTGAACCCATCAACCACATTAGGTATTTCTCCTAATGCTATCCCTCCCCCAGCACCCCAACCCTCGATAGTCCCTGATGTGTGATGCCCCCCCGCCCTCCATGCCCATGTGATCTCATTGTTCAGCTCCTACTTATGAGTGAGAACATGCAGTGTTTGGTTTTCTGTTTTTGTGTTCGTTTGCTGAGAATGATGGTTTCCAGCTTCATCCATGTCCTGCAAAGGATATTAACTCATCCTTTTGTGTGGCTGCATAGTATTCCATGGTGTATATGTGCCACATTTTCTTTATCCTGTCTATCATTTATGGGCATCTGGGTTGGTTCCAAGTCTTTGCTATTGTGAACAGTGCTACAATAAACATATGTGCGCATGTGTCTTTATAGTAGAATGATTTATAATTCTTTGGGTATATACCCAGTAATGGGATCGATGGGTCAAATGGTATTTCATTTTTTAAAAATAGTTTTCTCAGAATAACCCAACATATAATGAATCAAAGTTGCTGGTGGTGAGAAGGGGAAGGGGCTGGGAATCTGTATTTTTCAAAAGCCGCTCTGGGGTCTATTATGACTAACATTGAGAATTGTGCCCAATCTCAAAAGTTTCTTTCAGTTTTCAGTTTCTGTGTTCTAAAATACCTTTTCTCCCAGGGACCCAGTTTTCCTCAAGAAAGAGCCTTGACCTTCTGAACTTTAAGGTTCTGCCAATTCTAGTTTCCAGGAGTCCATGTTACTCCTGGTATCTTCCATGCTTCCTAGTGATATTCCTTCTTCAAGGTGCCAATGACCTCACACTGCCTTGTCACAGTCTGTGGCATTTGCTACCTGAATCTGTTCTTCCTATAAAGTGCCTCCCAATGCTATCTCAGCCTTTCATTTTTGCCTCAAAATGCATTGGTGCTCAGTGTCATCCCCTTGACAAGGTAACAAGTACACTTTAATAGAGATCCTATGGAGATAACACTAAAACAAAGGTCTAGTGGTGAACATTTAATCCCTTTGGCTCAATGATAGAGAGATTTTGTGATTCCTCTCAGATCTTATTTTAAAGCACAGTCTTGGACTCCAACCCAAGTACTTACATATTTTTTCATGTTTAACTTTAGGATTAATCCAGTGGCCTAAGATCTGAATTACCAAATTGGAATTCCAGAACAATAATACAATTATCTATTATGAAATAGGTTATTCTTTCCATGGGAGAATATATGGTATAGAAGTACTTAGGCATTATATGATGAAATTTCTTTATTTGTGTCAGGGAAGGGTAAAAATTTCCAGGTTTTTAGGGGTCAAATGCTTTTTCTCTTACTTGGTATTTCATCCTAGAAGCCATGAGAAAGAAATTAAAAACTCATCAACAAACCAGCGTGAGGGCTGGGATGCTAAAAGCTTTCATCTGTTAAATGCTATGCTCCTGTGCAACCCCTTTTGAACTCTTCTGCTCAGTAGATTAATTTGTTACCAACTTGGTTCTGAGCAATGGGGATTCTTGAGAGGACAGCTGTCTCTATCACCAGTGAGCAAGAATGAGATCGCATAAGCAAGGTGTGTGTTAGTGGCCCAGGCAGCTGATATGGTAGAGTATTAGTTTCCCTTTGGGGCCTGAGGCAAGCAAAGGCTTGACCAAGCTACCTAAATCAGCTTCCTGTCTGCTCCTGTTACCTCACTTATTTCTATCATGGCATACAGAGAACTCTCATCCTCTGTTTCTTGTTTGTTTACTATTGTCTGATTATCTCTACCGCAATGTAAACTCTCAGAGGCAGAGTTTGCTCACTTTTCTATCTCTAGTATTTAAAACAGTGCTTGCTCCATAGTTAGGTGCTTAATATTTGTTGAACAAATGAATGAGTGAACACTTTCATACAAATTCTAATGGGTAGACGTATTTAAGGCATTGAATATTTGTGATCTACACTGTGATACACTGCACTAGTTCATATTTGATTTACTTTGATGCTTTGCTCTGTGGGGCTCTCTGGCAGGATGCAAATTGAGAAGGGGATAAGTAGTAAGGGTATAGGGTAGATGAATTCAGAAGGAGGCTCTGGGCTCTGTCATACATATCTCATGGCATGGCCAAGTTATCCAGACTATTGCCTCTCTTTCTCCAGTTTCCTGGTATTCTATATCAGTGTATGTAAATGTGTTTTACACTTTCAGTTTCAAGTTCACTCTTATCCATTCCCATGACTTTACTTATCTCTATTCCAACTTTCATTCATTTTCTGATGTCTAAAGCTATTTTAATTAACTGCTCAATGGCACCTTCATTTTAGTGTGTCACTGGCACCTCAAATACAACATGCCCTACGTGGTAGTACACTTGATATTACTTCCTTTTCATCTTTAGTTTTCTTCCAATAGTCTCTATCTCAGTGTCCTGCCAGATTCTCATTGAAGAAACCCTGCAATTATCTGAATAGCCTCCTTTTTCTTTATCCCTCACATTCAATTACCAAGGCTTAATCCATTTTCTGACTTATTTGACTTTATCATCATCTCCTTATCTTTGTTTCTACCATTTCAGTCCAGACCATCATCTCTCCTTTGGACTATTGTGATAACTGATCTCTTTCCATGGTTGTTCTATCCCAATCTATTATCTGTAGGATGTTCCTGTGGCCTATGAGATGTTTCCAGATCTGGTGCTTGTTGACTTTTCTGATAGTTTGTACTGCGTTTATCCTTGTAATCTACTCCACAACCACCATATTCTTTATTGAATTTTGTGAGCAAGCCATCCTTCCTCACACCTCATGACCTCAGTCATGCTAGTGTCATTGGCTTTATGACCAGCTAAGTCCTACTCGTCCTCCTTAAGGCAGCTTGAAAGGTTTCATGGAATAGTCCTCCTTGATTTCCCAGTCTAGCTAGATTGTCCTGTTAGATGCTCTTTTGTCAATCACTTCGTACTTCTCTTTTGCCTCACTCATCAATCTTAAATTACTTGCTCAGTATTGGTCTTCCTCACTCCTTGACACATAGTCAGTGCTATGTCGTACTGAAAGAATAGCATCCCCTTCTCCTTCCTTCCACAATTTGTTTATGATTTATTCTCAAGTTATAAAATGTTACATGTTTAGAGAACTCCAGACCCAATAAGCCCACCTTAATCCATTCTTTGTGTTCCATTACATTTTGTATAAATGACTATCAAAGCATTTATTACATTGCACAATAATTTCTTCACAGTTCTGCTTTCTTGGACTGTTGGCTCTTTAGGAGTAGGTCCACATGTTACTTATTTTTATATGCCTGGTACAGTGTCAGCAATATTTGAGATGATCAAAATTTGGCTAAATAATATGAAGAAATTTCCCTGAGAATGGAGAGTAGAAAAACTTTTTGTTTGTAGCCTACTGGTTTCTTAATTTTCAAGATACTGAAAATATTTAGGGACTTTGATTTTATACTAAATAAAGAAGTACTTATTCTCTGTTTCTGGAATTCATTTTTTTTTCTGTATATTTGTATTACCACAAATAAGGAAAGCAAGTATTTTTTTCACTGCATTTTTTTTTTCCCCAGAATTGCTTGGATCAGAACTTTTATATAGATGAGTAGTTTATTGAAATGTTTTCCTTGGTCAGTCCAAAGTAGAACAGCCTTGTTTATTAAAGATATTGTTCCAAGGTCCAGGATATTAGTTTTCTTTCCGAATGAATTCAGAAATGTTTTCAATTCTACCTTGCCAGACAGTCAGTGTCATTCAGAGCTCAAAAGCAGTGGTGACTCAGTTTTAATCTCACTTATAAAATATAAGTGGGCCTCACTGTTTCTGCCAAGCACATTATTCTTACCAGAGAAGTTTAGAATTGTAAGTTTTTTCCAGTAATGTTTATTTCAACTTTCTGTATTTAATATACGATGCCAAGGCTTTGAGGGGTTGAGTTGCCTTTGGCCACAAATTAAGTAATAAACATTAATGCTACTGTCACCCACATGTTGTGATTCTAGTTTGACATTCTTTTCTCTGTACCATCTCTCCCAGTATGCGGACTTGCCTTACAGAGGCAGGTGGTGACTGTGAGAGAATATTGGAACAACTGTGCTCAGCATCAGTGTCATTGGAAATAACACCCCTATCCTTCCCTAGCAAACCAGCAATTAGCTTCAAGTGTTTGGAAACAAAATGACTATTTCTAGTAGAAATGATGTCTGAGATTAACCAAGAAAAAGCAGAGTGTCCTTTCAAATCCTCCCTTTCCTCTGTCTCTCATACACATACATACACATACAACATGTATCATTCTTATTCAATGGGTCAGATTATAATAAATCTGAAAGCAAACAGTGCCCTGTTTTCCAGTGTTTATTTAATTGACTAGATCTTTACATTCAAATCTTAGGTGGTGGCTAGTTTAGATAAATTGTAATGTGGAATTCATGCATGGATGAGAGTGCTTGCTTTATGGTACCACGATAAATGCCAGACTGAAATAATATCTTAAGGTCAGCTAGGCTCAAGCATGTAAATGGTAACTTATTTACATTTCCATTTTTATAAAACCCTGCTAATAAGGCACATTTAAGGGCTAAAATATCACATTCAGCAATGAAGATATTAATTTTGCTTATACAACACTATTCACACTTGTAGGATTTCTGACAGTTTTAGGAACCCAGGAGAATTAAGAGGCCTCTAGCAAATGAACACACATCAATAAAATACCGTTGGTGAGGCATTTGTTTTTTGAAAGCTGATACCATATTTTCTACTGAAAGTCACTGACAGTGGAGATTGTATGCGCAATGTTTCACAATGACTTTTTCATGTTTTCTTCCTGTTCTGAATATTCCCTTTGTGCTTTTGAAATCAATAGTGCTGTAGAGATTTACCTGTTCTTTAATATTTCAAAAGCCCTTTCCTCGATGCCCATCTTTTCACTTAGAGTTTAGTAAGCCTTGACAAACCCTTATGCTTCATGTCTTCAAGTAACACGGAGGATTTCCTACTTCTGTGGTTTGCCTTTAGAGCAAGGCATTTAAAATGACTAACCGCATACTACAATTTGCATCATTTCTAGGGAATTTGATACTTTTTTATTGTTTATTATTTTAAAGATACAATAAAAGCCTCAAAATACCTTTGTAATAGTCTCATAAATTTTTATCAGTGACAAAGGCAAAGATTCTTGTTTGTAAAGAGAGATGGATGAAGAAAAGTGAACAGAAGAATAAAACAGGATCAAATGATACCCACTTGCTGATTATCATTCTGCTCTGTCTATATCTATCACATTGCAGGTAGTAAATGCCATTATGAATTTAAATAAAAGTCATTGCTCACACATACTTGAATGGAAGTAAGAGGGAGCAATTTGGTATATCTCACTGTGAGGACATGACATTTAAAAGCAATCAAGTTCATTTCTTTGGCAATGGCATCTCTTTTTGATGAAAACTAAAATGAATCCTATTTGTTCTGTGAACAAGACTGCATGGGCAGTTAGCACAGTGCAGTGATAAGAGAACCAGACTTAAAAACTGAGTGATGCATTTTGTAATGAGACAAATAGCTAACATGTATTTTGTACTTGCTGTGTATTTGAACATTCTTAGACTCACTCAATCTTCATTATTATCTCCTGACACACATATTACTATTATACTCCATTTTACAGATGAGGGAACTGAGGCAGGAAGTATCAAATGATTAGCTCAAGGACACAGAGTTAATAAGTAGAGGAGTCAGAGTTTGAAGCCAGGGAGTCCAACTCCAGAGTACTATGTTCTGGTGTCTACTTGCACTGGAAAAATCAGTCTTTAATCTATAAATCTGAAATAGTCATTGATCCCTTTAACAGTACTGAGGATATGAAGGTGAAACAAAATGTTTACTTTTCTTGCCTGCGATAGTTCAAACTATCCCAACAAGGGAAATTGTTTTTCTTATAATCTTATGTAAATTATAAGACTCAAATTGGGCTTATAATTCTGTAATTAATAAAGAACAAGCAGAAACGAATTTTTTTTTTTTTTTTACATATAAAAATTGGAATAGTGGCCAATTGGGTTACTGCACTTGGTGTTTCCTTCCATGATCTTGTTTGACTCACGTGTGCAGATGCCTGCATATGTGCTTACTCCCTCCTGGCATCTGATTCCTTTCATTACCTTGTGGATATCTTGTGGGTAAGGATATTGGGATATCTTGAGCTCTAGAGTCAGTAAAACCTGGGTGTAAATTCCATGTTTTTCACTTACCAGATGCCTGATTTGGACAAACTTCTTAGCATTTCTCATCCTTAGTTTTCTTATGATAAATCCAAACCAAGGATTGATTTGAGGATTAAGTGGAATAATACATATACTAAGTAACATAAGAACTCAGTAAATGTTTGCTTCTCTTTCACTCCTTTTTCTCTCTCCTTCATCTTTCTCCTCTGTCCCATCTTTTTGTCATATTCTGTCACATAATTAATTTTTTCTTTATATCATCTTATGATTAAAGAGGTCAAGTGTGATGACCATAAACCCTGAGCCCCACCTTGACTTTCTTAGGAGTTTTCTGGATGACATTGGGAATACATTTAAGGGTCTCGATCTCTACTTATCCACCATCCACCTGTCAAATGACATCTGTGTACTTCATTTGCATGCAAAGAAGGTATGTTAATTGTTGATCCAGAGCTTTGAAGATGAAGAGTACCATGTAGCTGGTTGCCACTATCATTTATTAATCTGTGCGTCAGGTGAGTTATTTCCTAAAGATGAAATCACCATTGCTTTCACGTATTTTGTCTCTTATAATTTCCCTAGCTTTCCCATTGTCATACTCTACCCCACCCTTACTTTCCAGGCCTTTCATGTTTAAATGCCATTGCAAGAGGACAGATAGAAATTTTCTCTTTGTATTCTAAACTTGTGTGTATTGACCTTTTAGAGTAAGCCGGCATTTTGGAATTAGGTTCAAGAGTTATTAGAATTGCTTTTATGAATATGGCTTAAGGTAGTTTTGGTCCAGAAGGTTACCCATGTGAATTTGTATCTTTAAAGTCCACTATCCAGAGCACAAATAATTCATTAATTTATTATATTAATAATTATTAAACATCTATTTGTGTTAGGTACTGTGTCAGGTTCTGAGGATATATGGCCTTAAGATGAGTCTGGAAGGAGCTGCCAGCCTGGCAAGGGAGATAGGCTTGTAATGATAGTAAAAGACATTTACTGAGCATCTACTTATAATGCAAGGCAACTTTCTTTAAAATGCCTCATTTAGTTCTCACAATAAATATCAAATAAGGAAACAGAGGCTCAGGGAGGTTAAGAAATGTGCCTATCGTTTGAGTCAGTAAGTGGTAGCATAGGATGTAAACCCAAATATGTCTTATGTTAAAGTCCATCTTTGCACTATTCTCTGCTACTTCATGAGTTAATAGAATATTTTGATATGTGCATGAGTGCAACCAAGGTAACGAAGAAATGGTAATTGGCCATTTCCCATTTATATTTGATCTTTATTATGACCCACTCCATTTCCTAATGTGGGTGTTGACAAACATAGAATGACACCTGCCAGAAGGTGGAGATACGCTTGAGACCTTCTGTTCTAATTAGCCATTTCTGACCAATACAATCATAAGGGTCCTGACAGAGGGACACTCATTAAAAGCAATGCTTTTAAATCAAGAAAAATGTACAGGAATGAGTAGAAAGGTGAAATTTTTATTCAAGAGTTGTTTTGTGACAATCACATCAGATGTTCAGAATCATTTTGAAGTTGGATCTTGGCTTAAATCGAACTCTTCTTTTTATAATTTTCACCTCTTTAAAGAGAGAATAGTGCCCTTTATTATCACAACCCATTGCCTGGCACAAGGTTGTTACTCACAAATGAATGAATGTCTGTAGCAGCAAAAATATTTTCCTGAATCATAGTTATGGATAATGTCCATGCTTATCCTATACTGTTTGGGAGTTTGGGGA
The DNA here is from genome assembly GCF_000951045.1 of Mandrillus leucophaeus. Classification (NCBI taxonomy): domain Eukaryota; kingdom Metazoa; phylum Chordata; class Mammalia; order Primates; family Cercopithecidae; genus Mandrillus; species Mandrillus leucophaeus. The sequence goes on from NW_012105365.1 coordinate 5,055,906, forward strand.
CACTTTGGGATTAGCTGTGCAGATAATAAATTGAATCTTTATTACTTTTTAAATGGATACAAAGATTTCAAACTTGTATCAACATATTTGATTTAGCAGGCCAATTACTTAGCAGCATAGTGTAGTGTTTAAAAAGATGTATTATATTCTGGACTTAGGTTTTATGGGTTTAAGTCCTGGCTCCATTGTTTTATTAACTGGGTGACTTGGGCAAGTTACCTTCTCTAAATCTTTTTTCATTTTGTATGGTGGGAATAATAGTCACATTTTTCTCATTGTGGACAAATGAGAAAGTGCACATACAGTAAAGAGTTAATTCTTGTTGCTATTAATATTACTATTATTTGAGTTTGTTGTTAAAGTAGTGACTAAGGCAAGGTTTCCATAGCACAAAGTTTTTAAAAAATTCAAAAAAAAGTGTATAGTTGTGTCAAATTGGGTCAGTCCTGCTCTCCTTAGAGGCAGAGCCAAAATGGGATTAAATTTGTAAGTATTAGGGGAAATATCTGTGTGAGAAAAATGGAGAGATACCTGGAGAAAGCTAGGAGAGCATGAGAATGATGCCAGACATTGATAGGAAGAGCAGCAGTAAGGGAGAGGAGAGACTGATGTGTGGATGTGCCCTTGACTCTTGTGTGATGTAAGGAGATGTCAGAGCATAGCTGTGTGTCAGAGTTGTCTGTCAGATAAGTCCCCTTGTCTCCTAGGAATGAACCTGCCATAGTGTCCCTGTCACATCCCATTATGGGCTGGAAGGAGTTCTAAGAGGCATGACCCAGCACAAATGCAGCATAGAGCTCAGAACCCAGTAGTAGGGGCTCTTGGTCAATTATGTTCTTTGTATTTAGAAGTCTGTGAGCCCCATTTTTTATTGTTGTCACATATACTGATTTATTCAATATCTGGACATTTTCTATATACATAGAACTACTTTGCTAGAAGTGGTAAGAAACATAAAGATAGTTAAGATATATTTCTGCTGCCCTGGCCATGTAACTCAAACAAGAGACTATATTTTGTACCAAATGAAGTACAGAGAAAGGCATCCTACAAGAACAGGGAAACAAGCTCTAAATTGAGTTTTGCTTTGAAGGATAGGTGAGGTTTGACGGGGTTAGGGAGTGGCCTGGAGGTTGTGTCAGACTGAGACAATAACATGAGCAACGGTATGAAGGGAGAAAAGATGGGGCTTTCATGGGGGAAACTGTTAGCAGAGAATATCTGGATATGTGGAAGAAGGTGATAGTTATATGAGACATGGGTTGAAAGTTGAATACGATTAACAAAGAGGAGCTAAGCTGTGGAGCACTTTGAATATGAGACTACAAGGGGCTCAAATAACTCAGTAGCAAAAAACATAAACTGACTTTAAAATGAGCAAAATATCTGAATATATATTTCTCAAAAGAAGACATACAAAAGACTAACAGGTATATGAAAAAATATACATCACTAATCATCAAAGAAATGCAAATTGAAACCAAAATGAGATGTCATCTCACTCCGGTTAAAACAACTCTTATCAAAAAGTCATGGAATAACTAATAGATGTTGATGAGGACATATAAAAAGCAGAACCCTTGTACACTACTGGTGGAAACATAAATTAGTACAGATGCTATGGAGAATAGTATAGATTTTCCTCAAAAAGCTAAATATAGAACTACCATTTGATCCAGCAATTCCACTCTTGGGTATATATTCAAAAGGAAGGAAATCAGTGTACCAAAGATATCTGCATTTGTTTGTTTATTGCAGCACTATTCACAATAGCCAAAATATAAAATAAACTAAGTACGCATCAATGAGTGAATTGATAAAGAAAATGTTATGTAAACAATGAGATGTTATTCAGGCATGTAAAATAATGAAATTCTGTTATTTGCAGCAACATGGATAGAACTGGAGATCATCATGTTAAGTAAAATAAGACAAACACACAAAGACAAATATCACATGTTCTTGCTCATATGTGGGAGCCTAGAAAGTGGATCTCCTGAAGATAGAGAGTAGATCAGTTCCCAGAGGCTGGGAAGAGTAGAGGGGCAAGGCCATGTAGAGAGGTTGATGATGGATACAAATGTACAGTTTTAAAAAGAAATAGGACCTAGGGTTCTATAGATATGTAGGGTAACTATAGTTTACAATAATCTATTGTACATTTCAAAATACCTAGAAGGGAATATTTTAAATGTTTCTGGCATAAAATCAAATATTCAAGGTGATGTATATGCCAGTTACCCTGATTTGATCTTTGTACATTATTGGAAAGAATTAAATTATCTCATGTATCTTCCCCCAAATATACTTTATTTTAAATGCAACTATTAAAGGTTTTTAAGTAGAGGAGTGATGAAGTGACATAACGCTAAAGGAGTTTTAGGAAGAGAACACTATGGCAGCAAACAGAATATACTGAAAATGATGCCAGGAGGAAGGAAGAATGACTTACAAATACAGCTACAGTGGTTCAGATGAAAAGTAATTAGAACCAATTATAGAGAAGAGCAGGAGTGAAGAGGAGGTTAAGCGGCAAGTCAAAGTAAAGTAAGTAGAATTTGAGGACTAGACTTTGAGGAGAGAGACAAGTTAAGACTACCTCTGAGGTTTTTCTCTGGAAGATCTGAATATTAGGATGCCACTGACAGAAAGAGCATACAAAAGTAGAAACAGGTTTTGTAGGAGGTGAATTCCGCTTTGACATGTTGAATTACAGGTATTTTCTCAACATTCATGTAAAATGTCCAGAGGTTTGGAACTGAGTGTGTAGAATTCAGGATTACGTCAGGTTTAAGGTATGTGTACCCTAATAGAAGAGATGGATCTAGGCTCCCTAAGTGTAAATAAAACAGTGAAATGAAAAGAGCACTGAGGACAGAACCTTGGGGAATTATATGTGTAATGGAGGTAGGTGGAAAAAGAGGAATCCAGAAAACCAAAAAGAGCTTTAGAGAGTGCCTGGCTTAGGACAGTGTATGTGTAATTAATTAACTATAAGTTGTGATGATGGTGAATAGTTATTGAGCACCCATTATGCATTGTCTTCCTTTCTCTGAAAAGCTAAGCCAGATGAAGACCAATAGAGACCAGTATATTTGGCAACTAAAGGATATCAATGATCACGAATAGGGTAGTTGTTGTGCAATGATGGGAGTGGAACAGAGACTACAAGAGAAAGTAAAAAGGAAATGATGAAGGAATGTATTTTGGAAAAGTATATAAAATGGTAGAAAAGTGCTTAGTATATTTAACGTGCCACCAAATAATATTGTGGAAATACTTTGCAAAAATAACTCAGGAAAATATGGCCTAATATATGCATATACATTTATGTACATATATGCATGCAGTTATCTGTTGTACCACATTATGATTTGCGCTGCAAAGTTGTCCATTATTAAATGTTCACAAAAGCTGTGATATATGTTTTACAGGCAACTGTTCTATCATTTTAAATTTTGAGAAGACAAATCATATTTACTGAGCCCCTACTATAAGAAATATATTTTATTATGGTCCCTACTTTATAGATGAGGAAAGTGGGGCTCAGAGAGAGTACTTGTCTAAGGCCACACAACTAGTATGGTAGGGCCAGGATTACAGGTTAAGTAAGGCGACATGAAGACTGGTTTACAGCATGAATAATGGAGCCAGACAACCTGGATAGGAGGAACAAGGGCTTTAACACTTTTCTAACTCTGTGACTTTGGCGTATTACTGACCCTTTCTGTGCCTGAGTTTTCTCATCTGTAAAATGCAGATGATAATAATAATAATAATAATAATCTACCTTGTGGTTTATTGTTATATTTGACTGGCACATGGTAACACTTTAAAGACATATTATCTAGTTGTAAGGTACAAACTTTAGCCACTGGGCTATATTGTCTTCTACGGACTCTGAGAAAATACACTGTTTACTAGAGTTGAGAATTACAGAGAAAGAAACTTGACTTTCTTCATTCCACTATAAATTTAGTATGTTTTTAAAACGATTTTCCCCAAGTTATTGAAATCTCTCTCTCTCTCTCTCTCTCTCTCTCACTCTCACACGCGCGCGCACACACACACACACACACACACACACACCCCCACACACCCATGTACTAGCAGTTTACTTTTGGACATAGAGATTCAGAAAAGCACATCAAGTACTTCAATCTTCTATAGTTATTTTATATAATTTTTTTTTTTAACTTTTCCTGGGCTATCTGCTTTGCCAGTAAATATAAAACATAAATGTAATTTATTCAAATGTGAAATTTCAGCACAACAGTCTATTTGTATTTGAAGACTTAGGAAAAACATGAAGAGGAATAACCACTTAGAATGGCAGAAGACAGTGTAAGAATTCTAGAGTTGAAATGAAAAAAATTTAGACATTTTAAATTTAACTAAATTCAAAATTAGGGAGTTCGTAGGAAAGAAATAAGTGGACTATATTACTTATATTTTTAATTGGTTATATTTGCATTATGAAAAAATGAAAAGATAAGACAATAGAAGTTACATTTACAGCCTATTCTCCTTATTATGAACAAGTATTCTCTTGATTATTGTGTGGCTATGGGTACAAAGTCATACTCAAAATTGGCTTTGAGATAGAAGAAAATGCTCGGTTTAATTTGAGCATAATGTGAAATGCTAGCTCCATTTTTTAATAGCAAGATATGCCATCATATTGGTTCCTCAAATAGGTTATTCCCATTGCTTAACTTTGCAACTGTCCCTACAAGAACAAATGTTTCCTTAAAGTCATCCAAAGATAATTCATACTTCTTGCATGCCTCTCTTCCACTCTTGTCTCCCTATATCTACTAAGTCTTATTATATACATTGATAGGTTTTTTAAGTTACAGACATTTATGGTAAGACTCAGATATGTATCCTAATTTTATAAATTTTAGCATTCCTAGATCTCTACAATTGATAGAACTTTGGTATATACTAATAGATATCATTTCAAGGTCTAAAGTAACCCCTCAGGAAAGAAGAAATCTTGAGTCACCAACAGGTGTGAGCTAATAGCAGAGAATCTCAGGTGTCCATCTTTGGGGATGAGAGGAGAGTGGTTCCATTTGCCACCCCCACTCCCCTGAAGGTACCACAAGGCTGGATCTGATGGAAGGGGCGTTTCTTACCTGAGGTTGAGAGAATGTTGAAATAAAGGGGTCATACAAAACCGACAAAGGGAAGCCTGGTTAGGTACATATGCAAGGGAATAAAATTTACTTGGGTCATTAGAATGAGGGTGCAGAAGCAGCCTCCTATAAGATCAGTGATTAGCTGGCTGAGGGGGAATTATGAAGCAGTGGGGTAGGATGCGTGGGGAGTAAGGTTGTCTGGGGAGAGCCATGGAGCAGTGTGGTAGAGTTGGGTGAATTAGGGGAACTCATTGTGGTTACAGGGACCTTAAGGAAGGCAGAGAATTGGAATAACTGAAAAATTTAGGAATGCAAAATACAATTGAGATTAAATACTCAAGGTCTGAAATTTCGAGTTCAGGGCCAAACTCAGCCCTCATTGCTACTGAAATGCACTCAAACAGGGGCACATTGGAAATCAAAGCTTGTAATTACTTGACTGTAAGTGAAAGAAAGAGACCTTGAGTATGTAGGTTGTAATTTAGGTGTCAAAGTGAAATAGCCTCTATAACCTTTTTCTGAGATTAAAAATTAAGATTTTTTTAACTCTGTGTGTGTGTGTGTGTGTGTGTGTGTGTGTGTGTGTGTATGTATGTGTATGACAGAGATTTGAGCTACTTAGCTAACTGTGAAGGAACTCTCCTATACCTTGCTTATATGGAGACATGAATCTTAAATAAAACCTAGTTGCTCAATATTGTAAACTTTAAAGGTATGCTCAGACTAGACTCTGGCCAGCCTCAGTTATGTTCTGGTCAGGAGGCCTCTCTAATGATGCATAATTAGGAGTTATGCCTTCATTACTTTGAAACTGATTTGCTTCTGGGTGAATTTCTTTAGCTCTATTCTTCCAGTAGTGGACTCAGTAAGCTCTTGCATAGCACCAAGGGGAAATGTGTTTAAATCCAGCTCTGGGGTGGATTAGCTGACGTGGCATCCCTCTGATCCTTTGCCAGATGTCTATCCCCAGCTGGCAAAGCTCTCCGCCTTCTTTTCAGTGGTTGTTGTCAACGCTGAGCTTCCTGCCAGCAGGGGCTGGTCTCTCCTCAATGGAGGGCAACATGCCCTCAATCAGCATTTAGATTCTTTTGTGAAGACATTCATGGATAAAACTCCCTGCTGCTTCTCATCTGCCTTCTGTTTTTGGAATTTCCCAGACATCTCCTGAACTGTTAGGCTTCTATGTATGGCCACTGTAGGGTGTGTGTTGGGGAGGCGGGGGATTGGAAAACTGGTGATACAAACTGTAGGGACCACTGGGCATGGAGCCTGAATGTTTATAGGCCTTGTTCCCATAGATCTTCAAGTGTCAAGAAGGGGGCTTATGGTGCTTGGCATATGGCCCAGAAGATAAATGAGTAAAGGGCTTATGGGTTGAAAGTTTTTCTTTCTTGGAAACCACACAGTACCATAGTTAAGAGTGTAGGCTCTAGAGCCAGAGAGCCTGGCTTAGAATCCCAGTTCTATCTGCTGTTAGTACCGGAGTCGATTAATTGACATATAGTCTCTCAGTGACATTGGGCTAATTATATAACCTTTTTGTAATTCACGCTGCTCATTTTTTAAAGTGGGAATCACCACAGTACCTTTTTCATAGGGTTCTTAATGAAAATTAAATGAACTATTTGTAAAGTGCTTGCACCAGTGCCTGGCATTTGGTAAATATTACATAATTGTTTGTTAAATAAACTAGGTTTATGTCTCCCAGGTTTAGTGGAATGAAAACAAACATTGATTAAGAGAGATGATAAAAGCATTCTGCTTGAGTAAAAAGTAATATCTATAATTACCACTTACTGGCTGCGTACCATGATCTAAATACTATGCCAACCATTTTATGTAATAATAATAAACCCGTTCATAGCACATGCATCTGCCAGGCACAATTACAAGCCACTTTATCTACTTTACTCTTTTGTTCCCTGCATCAACCCTGACAGGAGTACATATGTGTCCATTATTATCATCATCCCTATTGTTCTCATGAAGCAAGTTGATGTTAGATAACTTGCCCAAGGTCCCAGAGCCAGGAGTAGAACTAAATTTTGAATTTAGCCAAAATGGTCCCAGAGTCTCTGTTCTTAACCACAATCCATACTGTCTGTCATGGAAGCCCTCCTTAATTCATCACAGCAGTCTTAGGAGGAGGAATCATTATTTGCCTCGTTTTATAGAGGACAACACTAAGATTTAGAGAACTTAGCAAGTTGCCTAAGTTCACACTTGCAAGTAAGTGAAGGATATTTGTGATCCAAGCCAGTTTGCTAAAATTACAGAATAAAATTAATATATATCACAAAAATCTGATGTCTGAGTGTACCAGTCGTGGAGAGGGGAAGACTATAGGACAAAATGTTATCAGGATTGGTCTGGAAAATTCAAGATGTAGCAAGTGTAGATATGCTTAAGGACCTTCCAAATAAGTGTGTTTATAAAAACTCATCAAGAAATTACTTCTGTTTTTAGCTACTCTTGCTATCGGTCTAATTCAGTCTTCTAGGGAAGTATATTTCCTCAAAGAACACTTTAAAAAGCAGCAGAGATATGTTCAATGTTATAATGTTCACTGAAAAATATCTAAGTGCAAAATTGTATGACAACTTCTAGGTAAAAATATTCAGCCATATGGACAAATCCCTGGAAGGAAATACAAAGTAATAAAAATACTTGCTTTGTTAATATGATGAAATTGTGAATTATAAAATGTTTATTTTAATATTGCTATTTTTTGCTAATTAAAGTAAACTTTAAAAAATCAGCCCATTTTGTCAATATCAACCTATGGTCAGTGTTCCTAGTTCAAGATCATGTGCCTGGCATACTAGAGTAACCTCTCCTCTCTCCCTCATTCAACTGTGCACTTGGCTCTTAGCTCCCAGATCCATATGCTTCCATGTGAGCCTTGCACTCCTTTGACTCTACATTTCCGTTAGTGTCATCTCCTTGATTTGTAGTGTCCTCTGTTTTACCACTTGTACATCAGCATACTGCCCACCACAAAGCCTTTCATAAAGCCTGTTTTGACTAACACCAACTGGAAGTGACCTCCCCTATTCTGAATGCTTATTATCTGTAGTTGCCTTTCGACATATATGGCCTATTGTGTGTCTATCCTCTCTGTCCTTTTAGATTGTAAAGCTGTGATTCTGGTCTCTGTTGAATTCAGCATCTTGTATCATACCGTACAAATTCTCAATATAGCTTTGTTATGGAACAGAGGAAATGCTCAATATAGCTTTGTTTATGGAGATAACAATAAGTTGTAAAAGAGGAGGGGCTCTGGTCACCCTACTTTAAAACCCTAATGGATATTTTTAGCACTACACTGTGCCTTGACCTTCAGGGTTAAGGGAATATTCCAAACTATAGGAAAGTCAGAATTGAAAATGGTCTAATATTTCAAGGAATTCATTATAAATTGTGTCTGTTAGTAATTTTCATTTATCCTTAGAATTAGAAATGTAGTGTATATTATAAAATTTCTATTCAAATAGTCTACGGATTTGTATAAACAAAGCACAAGTTTTATCATCCTAGACAGATTATCTGCAGATGGGCTAAAATCTGGTGCAGCATTTCTGGTGCTTTGACACTTTTGTGTTTACTTGCTATTATGAAATTACCTTCCAAATTTTTTAATAAACTTCATCAGCATAATCTTACTTTGTGATCTTTAAACATAACATAAAAATTAAGTTTTTAAAAGACAAGTTTTTCTAAAGGGGAGAGATGAGACTGCTCCGGCAACATTTACATCCTATAAGCATGGTGATATAAAATTATTAGAGAGCCCAAGAATAAAAATTAGAACTTGACTAAACTGTTTCTATTTATTTTTATTTTTGTTTGCAGCATGTCCAAAAAAGTGCTTTTCAAAATTATGTATGCAAAACAAAGGAAAAGACCCTTGTGTTCTTTTTAGTGCCAGATTTTATAGTGTATGCATACATGGGTTAGTATGTTCACAAAATTTTTTAAAAAGCTTCTAGAGCTTTGTCTACTTGTTCACAACTCAGCATATGGATGACTTAAACCATGCAGGTAGTTTAGCCTCAGCTTCCTTTTTCAACAAAATATCCTTTTGATTTTCAAATTACTTATTCATTGTGAAGAGTCTGTCTCAAAATTGAGAAACAGAGATAACTCTCTGTTCTCCAGTGAGGGAACCTATATATTGGTGCCAATCGACTGGCACTTCACCTCTCTAAGTTGTAATGAAAGCCATTCTTTGTGTTTCACTTTAATGGGAAAATAAGTGGTCTAAAGATTGAAAAATAAATGACATTGAAAGAAAAAGGCAGGTAATTTAAAAGAAGGAAGGAAAAAATGGAGAGCTGTTGGAAATGTCTCATTGGAATAGTTTTAGAATATTCATTTATATTTTACCATTACCTACCAGACTCTATTTTCAAATTAAAATATAACCTATCTTATATATAAGTTCCCTTATTAAAACTGCCTTTGGATGTTCAGAAAAATGCTACATCATAGAGGGAAGACCTATATGTGAATTAGATGCCTATGTCAGTATTGCCTAACGATACAGCATTCCATACCATTCTAAAGATTAAAGAAATTAGTTCATAGTTAACATTGGTTGACTTGTCCTTAGTTTCTAGATTTTTGTACACTTGAAGTTTCTCTAAACCCCAAGCCTTTGAGAATCTAAAGGAAAAGGAACTATATTAATGGATGTTTGATACAGTCTGAACCGAATGAGAAAAGGTAATCTCTAAAGAAATTTCAAAGAAACAGTAGAAAAGAATGTTAATTTCCATGTAAATGTATTCAGAGGCCTAGGTTTTTCAGTCTTTCAAGGTGTAAGAATTAATTACCAGTTTTGAAGAGCAAAATTTATTCATGGTAAGAACTATAGCGATCAGAATCCTCTAGGTATAAAATCCATGAAATTAATATTGAGCCGATTAAAGTTGAATAAATCATCATTCTTTCCTTTGGTGTATTGCAAACTTCCAAATGTTTGATGTTGTCTTTGTGAACAGTATTTAAAGACTGCCATATGAAGTGGACTTACAAAGGAAGATATTAAGTATGTTTTGGTTCATAGAAAAAATGCATTAGAAAGGACAATTTTCTTTTGTGGTCCAATGTTAGGTTCTGAATCTTTAAAGAATTATTCAGGTGATAATGGAACAATATTGGTGTTGCTATCATTGATTATTAATGTATTGCTATGAATAAATTATGATAACTAGTTAACCCAAAAAGCATGTAATCAAAACTTAAGAATAATTCATTCTACTTTTCTTATCTGTACTGATAAAGAAGAGGCTTAGTTTAAAAATGTTTGACTGCCAATGAAGAAATGAGAAAAATGCTAGTACTTTTTATTAATACATAATATGAAAATACTTGCTTTTACTGTTTAAATGAGGCTGCCATGTGAAATATTAGCAGGGTCAGGATTAATAGACTAAGGGAATACAGAAAAAACTTCAATCATTGCCTGAGGTGAGTAGAGAGATAATTTAAGACCAACAGAAAGAGATAAAATAATGGGATTAAGCAACTTTATTAATAGAGGCATATCTGAAACTTTTTGGGGAAAGGGAGGCAGCATTCCATAGACGTCTCAAAGCTTATTTTAATTTTAAAGATCATTGAACATATGTCTGGTGTCTAGAAAAGGACCTTAAAAAGTTATAAACCCATTTTATTGTTTCAATTGTTTTAATTAAAAGGGACTCAGGTTGTGTGTTTCAGTGGAACACACTCAATGGAACTCTGATGTTCTGACTGTGCCTTCAACTTTCCATTTCTTTTTTGATGAATCATTCCACTCGGCTGAGCTCTGGTTTAGTCAAAGGCAGATGGGGATGAATGAATGAATACGCGTTCCTAGAGAACAAAGTGAAAATTTCCCTTCTCGTATACTTTTGGCAGTTGTAATACAGGGTATGAGTATTACATAATCCTCATTTACACATCCATATGGATTTAGGCCCAAGGTCTTACTTAGACACTAAAACACTCTTCTGATGTGTTTCAATGACCTTTGAATGTAAGCTACTTCTTCTAGTACACTTCTCTCCTGTCTACTCAATTTCTCTGCTCTCTTACCTGAGATTGAACTTCAAAGGTGTTCCTTCCAAAAAAAAGTCCTCAGAATATATAGAAATTCCACGAACCTTTCACACTAGATTTCATATAGGGAAGGTTCCCCCACCTCTTTGAGGTAGTAAGCAAGAGATCTTAGTGAGTGGGATATTGTGAAATGGTCCTTAATAAACAAAAACTTTGCCTGTCTCTAGGATTTGTGCTTTGAATAAAGTTAGATATGATGATTATAAAATTTAAATTTAAATGTAAAACATTGACTTAAGAAGTGTTCATATTCTAGAAATGTCTTAAGACATTTATCTGGGAAAAATGAAAAAAAAATATTTTGTCTCACTGTCAGGGTTTCCAGTGAGAAAAACCACAGGTAATCATTACTATATGTCCTCAAAGTATGAAAACAAAACTTCATTTCTAGGATTATTTGTTTAACTGAAGAAAGTTTATACAGCTTGTGGGAAATCATCTCCTAGGACTCAACATGGGTGATTTGTTTTCTTTTATGTTTGTTTTGCCTTTTTTTTCTCGTTAAGAGTGACTCTAATGTCTCAAAGATCAGCTACTCCTTGACACACAGTCTCACTGTTGAACCTGGCATTGTGTTCTTTCTCTTGGTCCAAATCAAGAACTGTGTTCAGGTGTTAGAACTACTAGGTACTCAAATGTTTGCCAGGGTCAAAATTCTATGTTAAAAACAACAAAAAGAAAAATGAGGTAAACTGAAGATAGAGATCCTTTTGTTTACTCTTGCCTAGTCTTTCATTTGCAGTGTAAAGAAGGTAAAATTTTGTAAAGAATAAGGACAAAAAGAGAATGATGGAATCATAAGTGGATCTTTTAGGGATTCTAGAGCTGAACTGAAGCTCATACTTCTGATCTTTATCAGAGCCTCATTGGAATATAAGCCATATACTCTTTTAAGCACTATTTTAGAGTCTTAGATTCTTGAAAATGTGATAGCTCTGTGTATTCTGTGATTTTAAATAGAGCTGGTTGTTGTGGGCATCTAGCGGGGATATGCAGCTACATGTGAAAGCCTGATTTAAGAACATCATTCACTGTGTCCACAGAAGATGCAGCAAGGGATGAAGAGATGCAGGCCTAACCAGCCGGGCTGATCAACCCTGATGATCCACAGGGCTATGATGTTCCAGACAAGGTGTAAAGTGAAGGATTGAGATAATCCCCAGATAATCTAGGAAGGAATTTGTCTCCTGTTCATTTTCTGTTATTATATGGCCTCACACTTATTTATACTCAGGTAAGCTTAGTATCTTCTGTTTACTAGAATGAGAATTTTAAGAAGGGCTTCTTAAGATGACCTAGGTCTAGTCTTGGCTCTCAAATATTTCCTGGCGTGTGGTCTTAGGACAGAGCCCTGAATCTGTGCTTATTAGTGTCTTCCTTAGTGTAATGAAGTAGGGATTGACTCTAATATGCTTACCTTAGAGTATGGTTGTAAAGATCTGATGTGACAATCATATGTATAGAAAATTCTGAAATATGAGATTGTATCAGTTTTACATAAAATGAATAATACTTTCAAATTCAGGGAAGCCCAGCCTTGCCTCAGCTTTTGCCTAAATACCCTCAGAAAAGCCACTCTTAGAAATTATGAAATATTTATAGACGTATGAATTTTTATTTCCCATGAGAGTATTCCTTTTGGGTCTGAAACTTGAAGGTCAATAAATAAGTTTGAGTAGTTACAGTTGGATATCTTGTGCCCTTTGAATAAATTAGATTTAATAAAGAGAGCAAGAGGATAATACAGGTGGGCAAATTATGGATGATTCACAATGAATTACTTCAATTTAGTTTAAAACAAAGGAAATACATGTTGAAAATAAAGGAGAAACAGTTTTAGCAATATTGTATAATAAGACAAAATTTAAACTGCTTTAATCTTTAAAACTACCAGAAGAGATTTCTCAACTTTTTCATTATTGATATCTCTGCCAGCAGGAATTTGTCATACTTTCTCAAATTAACTTAGATTTTTACCTTTAATATTAGGACTCTGTGTTGAGACCCCTAAATTTATTGTTTTGAATAACTTCTCAAGTACAGTAAAGTTTCTTTTGCTTAATAGACTAGTAGGTGTTTATTCTGGTTATTATAATCTAGTTAATAGTTACCATGCATGATATTCAATATATAAAAATGTAATAAAATGTTCTTCAGTTGGACATTGTTTATCTTTTTCAGGTTGTATTTAGTTTCTTATTAGGCTACAGGTTATTGTTATTAAAAAAAAGTACTAATGAAAATCTGTTTTCCAGTTTAATTCTGGATAACAGAATGCAATTGTGGTTTAAATAGTAGTAGAGCCTTGCTAATTTGGATTATGTTTCAGATTATGAAAATTTAAAAGCGTAAAATATTTACATTTAGACTTTCAAAAAAATTACAATGAACTTCAATTAATCTGTTTGAAATGATACGTTTCAAATTAGTAGAGGGTAAGTTAATGGTTTGATGCTATTAACATAAGTTGAATGCTTATGAGTGTATCTCAGAACTTTAGTATTTATCTTTTCCAGCCACCAAGTAGAACACATGACAGCAGAAACGGTTTCTTTTAAGTGACTGACCCCATTCACATTGCATTTTTATATAAATGACTTGTATTCTCTATAAAATATCAGGAATAGTATCCTGATATGGCACAGTATTTCTCTTTCTGGCTTCCTTAATTGTGTTCTGTGTCAAGACATTGGGACATAACTAAGATAACTGTCTGACTTCGGTAATAATAGTGTAGGGCAATTTTTCTCCTGCTAAAGAAGGTAGAAAACACTTTCCAAGACAGGTGCAGTGTTGTTAATTAAAATACGGTGCAAATTACAGTGAAAAATGAAAGTCACGGTTAGTGGTTGGGGACTGATGTGAGGCTTCTTCTGAGAATTTGAAAGTAAGATTGTAGGCTCTCATTTCACCTCACAATTAAAAATCAGAAATAAAATCTCCCATATTGAATGCTTTAACAGAAACTAAAGGGCTTTTGGAGAGTGTTGGACAACTGCCTTTTAATGAATTCCGTTAATTTTAACTCTCAGTTCTAATTTCATGCTTTTCAAATTATTTTTTGATTATGAATTGACTTCCTGTTTAGATCCGTCTGAAATAAATAGTTGACTAGTTATGCAGATTTAGGTATTCCTATCTCCAAGATAATATTTCTTATTGCAAATCAATAAAATGGAATTCAGACTTTTATGTATCAGTTTCATGAGCTTGGTTAATGACAATCTCACAGACAGATGGTTCTGTTCTCAGTGTGCTGGAAATATCTGAGGAATATTACCAGCCTCTGGAGTGTGGAAAATTCACAAAGTTTAAGAAGAGCATGCTGTGAAGCCTAGTGTGGGTTACTAGTGTGATTCATTAACCAGAGATCTTTGTAGAGTAGACATTCATTAAGATCTCTCAAAATTTTCAAATTTACATGGATGCAGGTCAAATTTTTCTTATCCCAGAGCAAGGATAATGGTAATAACAAGTGTGACCTTTTATTTCCCCTTTATCTCCTGGGGAAAGCTAGTTCTCCTCATCTCATGATGCATAACTTTTTCTCTGCAATGAACTTTCCTCTTGACCAAGTTATTTCAAAACCATTTTGTTAATTTCTGGATGAACTAAATCTGTACCAAGATCTGTTGGCTTTCTATTTCAGTGTATGATAGAAGGTATAAGTTATATTCATGGTAAAACTTTTTGTGATTGAATAAATAAGCCATGTTCAAAATGTGGAAAACCAAAGAATATTTTAGGAAAACACAAGTTCCCTATAATACCATGACCTGTAGGTATTCGGTGCTTTTTTGAAAAATTGCTTGCTTCTTATGACTAGTGTTAAGTTTAATTACTCTTATCAATGTGTTTTGTCTATCAATGGGAAATACAATAAAGTTAGAAAAGAAGGTGATGTTTTAGGAATAGGCATTAAGAATAATAATTGCCAAGTTATTTAACTACCACAATAAACAGTGCAGGAACCATCCAGATTCTGTGTCTGGATTGACTTATAACTCATAAGGGGTGGATAGAAAAAATTTCAGGCTAATACGTATTGTTTCTAATTTCCTATATAAGCTGGTAGGTGTTAACGTCTGTTATTCAAAATAAATTGAGAGAATTTGTTTTATTAAGGTAGCTGATCTGATTTCAGTGAATTTTCTCTTTCTGGATTTCAACCTTTCCTAATTAATAAGCTCAAGGGTCTTGCTCCTGAAACAATCTAATGGCTTCTCTCCCTATATTTCGTTTTTATGGTTAAACTATAATTTTTTACTTTAAAATCTCTGATTTTGTACAGGTGATTTAAGATCTTCAGAGGCTTGTGGAAAATTCATTAGTTACCCCTCTGTGGAGTATAGCCTCAACATGTGTGCAAAACTGAACAGCTTCCTACATACTGCTAGTGGGGCCATGTTTTTCTAAACCTCAAATTGTCTAAGACACGTGGTTTAATGAGGAAGACAGGGCAGAATGTGAAATGGAACTGGCTTACGACGCTCAGATGAGGCAGCTACTGCTACCATGGCCCTTTTCTGGGAGTGTTCTTAAGGGCTTTTCAGATTCACATGGGTAACCCGTTTTGTTCTCTGTATTAGATATTAACACATCAGCAGACATTCACCACTTTTCTAGTTTTTAAATAGAAAATTGAACTTGAAAGTTGTGCATTTGTGCATTGGGGTTCCAAGTATTTATTTTGTGTGTGTGTGTGTGTGTGTGTGTGTATTATACGTCTATCTATCTCAAGGCTTTTTAGACATGGGACTCTCTTACCACGTAAAAGGACTGTAGAAAGAGAGGGGACATTTTTATTTGTGGTGGTGGGGGAGGTGTTGAGGAAGATATTCATTATTTAGGTGCACCGGGCCAGTCAGATTAACATCCAAAGGACTGAGCCCCAAACAAGGAGTTAAGTTACCTTTTCAGGAGGGGAGTTTTAATAAGCTTTCTCTGAAAGGGTGCTTTGAGGCATCCTTTCCTCTCAGAGTATTAACAGTAGATTGTGATGCAGGCACAGTTGTTCTTTGTCATAAGAATGTCAAGGTATCCTTGGTTCAAAGAGGTGAGGCCATTGAAACCTTGGTAAATCCCCCAGTTCAATTGCATTTTCCATGTAATTGAAATGTTTGCTGCTATAGAAAATGGATGGATTAAAGGATATTATTGTTAAAATGTCTGTTTCAGTTTAATTCCTTGCCAATGAATAGACAACATTGTAGCTCAGACTGTTTTTCTATTTATTATCTATAAGAACAGTCAACTTATTTAAGTCTTATGAGTCTTAGAGTTTTCATCTATAAAATGGAGATTAAAAATATTACCCCATAGCATTTTCAGGATTGATGAGAAGACAGAGATAATGTAGCTAAAAGAGTTCGAGTCAGCAGGTCAGTTCCTTGCTTGTCCATCTTCAAACATTTCCTACACCAGAGATGGGTTTTGGTATCTATTTTAGAAGAGCTTTGGAACACCAGGGAGGGAATTATTGCCTCTTAGAGCTGCGTAAATATGTAATACACTGTAAATAGTCTGTGAAAGTAAGTTTGCCAAGGGATTTCAATTTTTTTAGGGAAATCATTTCAAAATTAGTAATATTTATTACCTCTAGGTTATAAACTTAAAAATTTAGAATAGTTATTGAATTATGTCAACATTTCTGAAAATTACCTTCATTTTGGAATTAATTCTAAGCTTACACTTTTAGGAAAATTGATAATGTGGGGAAAGAAAGCAAAAATTTCAGAAAAAAGTCTGTTTTTCATAATTCTCTATTAAGGAACAAAGCCTTTTCCATCCTCTGACAAATCAGGTCTGAACACCCCCTGACAGTCAAGCATCTCCAAAAACTGACCTTGCTTTATTATTGTGAATATTTTTCATCCTTTCCTAATTCAGATTTGATCCTTGGGTCAGGCTGCTCTTTTCACTGATTCTGTGTACAAACCATGTATATTTGTATCTTTTTTATTATTATCTTTTTTTTTTGGCCTATGTTTAATTGTATACTATAATTGTTCTTACTTCTCTTCCTCTATTCAAGGTGTTCTCAACTTTCAAAGCCCTTGTATGTGAGGAGACAACAAATTTGGGTATGTGGTTTCAAAGATTCTTCTCTCTAATTCCCTTCCTATTTTATTCTCTTTTTCCTACTTCCCTTCTCCTTCCCTATGTAGGCAGTTTCTTAATAGCTTTATTTTTTTTAAACACATACCTATAAGTCAAAGCATTCTCTCTTTAGAAGAGCCTGCTTTGTAAGAAACTATAAGAAATAGGCATCTTTTACCACCCATATTCCCAATAGGATAGGAATCTGAGAACAAGGGAGAAAAGATGGGGATAGGGTCAGGAGAGTCAGAATAGCAGAGTGATTAAGACAATGGACTTTGACAACAGATAGTTTTGGGTTGAAATCTTGGTCTTAGTTGTCTCATCTGTACAATGGGTTTAAGAGAGGTTCCCTCATAGCATAGAGTTGGGTAAGTACAAGAGACAATGTGGGTAAGATATCTAACCCAGTGTTTGACACAAAGGCAGGAGCTGCTACCACCACCACCACCACCACCACCACTGTTACTACTACTACCATTACTACAGAGGAACCAAAAGCAAAAAATACTCTTCAGCTTTATAAAACAGATGAGCTATCAACAGCATAGAATGTACTGATGGTATATTAGTATGCTATTGCTGCTTTAACAGATTACCACAAATTTAGTGGTGTAAGAAGCTATTATATGAAGCTATTCTCTTACAGTTCTAGAGGTCATAAGTCTGAAATAAGTCCAGGGCTAAAACCAATGTCAGCGGGGCTATCCTCTTTTTCTGGAGGCACTGGGGAAACTTTGTTTCTTTTTTCTTCCAGCTTCTAGAGGTTTTAGGGATTCCTTAGTTTATGGCCTCATTCCCCCAATCTTTACTATTGTCACATTGTTTTCCCCACCCTCTGACCTTCCTGTGCCTCTCTTATAAGGAAACTTGTAATTGCTGTGAGCCCACCTGGATAATGCAGGATAATCTCCCATCACTCTTTCTTAATTTAATCATATCTAAGTCTCTTTTGCCAGAGAAGGTAACAATTGCAGATTATGGGGATTAGGAGGTGAATGTCTTTTATAGGGGCATTATTCAGCCTTCCACAGACAGACTGAGCTCTTTGGTGGAAATGAAACAGGCATGTTTAGAAAACAATAGAAGGCCAGGAATTAACTTGCAGAAGAACAGCAAGTGTTTACAGAAAGAATTGGTTAGCCAGCTTTGACAAGAAACAAAGTAAACTCCTACTCCAACTGGTTTGTTATTTATCAGTAAAAGCTAAGGCAAATTGTACTTTTCTAGACAATATATTTTCATATGAAAAATTTTATTCATCATGAGTGCTATCACTGTTTCTCTTAGGAGTTTCATTTTTGCTTTTCTACAACTTAAAAAGGCACCATCATTGTCTAAATGATATCTTCCTTAGATCCAGATATTGTGAGTTCTAGGGGAAGCGAGCCACCTTTTAAAAACGCCTAATAAGTGTTAGAAAATTATTGATGTTATCTCCTTTAATATTCTTTATAGTTATTTGAGGTAGACATTGTTACTCTTACTTTTTTGTTGAGGAAACTAAAGTTTAGAAGCCTTAAGTAACTTACTTGCAGTTTCATAGCAAGTAAATGGGAGTTCATGCTTTGAAGCCATGTGGTATCTGATGCCAAAGCTCAGCTTTCCCTTCCTTTAATGTTTGGCCTTAATAGAGTGGATGACTCGTTTACTTGTTACAGATTAAGTTGCTAATTAAATAACAGCAGGACTAGGTTCTAGCCCTCTTTGTCCTATTCCCTATATTGGTGTTACTATATCAGATAGAAGAAATATATATATTCGAACCATTATGGAAAGATATTATATATTACATATTCTGAACATTATGGAAAGATTTTAATTCTAGGTCTTATATAACTTTAATTTTCAGAATTGAAGCAGAATCTGCTCAAAAAGCTATCAAATCAGATATTCTTTTCATAATGAACACCTTTCTAAAATCTTAAATCTATTTATAGGAGAAAAGAAATAGATCATTTTCCATGACAACTTCTCTATTTTTAATCTACCACAAGTTCATTGTCTTTTCTTGCCTACAGTTCAATGAACTTCAGTTGAGAAAGAAAGGGATAAATAAATCAGGAAGGTAATTGAAGTACATTTATGGACTTCTTTATTTCATGTGATTTGTCCAGGAATCAAGCAAATGACTACTTTTAAGGGCTTGATAAGCATTGGTACAAACCACTATTGCAAATGCTCTCTGATTGCAGTAATTAACTTTGTAGTCATGAAAGGGAACCCTTGATCTTCCTTCATTACCTCACAGAAGTGCTCTGAAAAGAATTAACATGAAAGTAGACTGTGAACAACCTAATGTGTGAGGAAGTGAAGATAACAGTTATTTCTCCTTCAATCCATAGAACACCAGTCATTGTGTTGCTTGTCAAACAATGAGTACTGTCTTGGCATTAGCAATTTTCCTCAGGAAAAGAGCAGAACCTGAAAAATGACCTAACTTTCGTGGCCAAATAAAAACGTCACTTGTTAAGTGAAACCAGATAGTTTAAAATAAATATACCATGGATTAGTATTTAATACCTTTTATATAATCCATTAAATGCTTTGTCATTTTTTTTTTCCCCTCAAACTTCTAAGAGAAATGAGAATGAGGTTTGGTTCTGTCTTTGATTTTATTTTATTTTTTTATTTATTTTTTGAGGCGGAGTCTTGCTCTGTTGCCCAGGCTGGAGTGCAGTGGCGTGATCTCTGCTCACTGCAAGCTCCGCCTCTCAGGTTCACACCATTCTCCTGCCTCAGCCTCCTGAGTGGCTGGTACTACAGGCGCCCACCACAACACCTCGCAAATGTTTTGTATTTTTAGTAGAGACAGGGTTTCACCATGGTCTCGATCTCCTGACCTCATGATCTGCCCTCCTCAGCCTCCCAAAGTGCTGGGATTATAGGCATGAGCCACCGCGCCTGGCCTTTCTGTTTGATTTTTAACAATGAGTTCGTACTTCATTTCTGAGTAAGTTATTTGGTTAGTTGTTAGAGAGACTTCCCATTCTTATTTTCAAAACTGTATGCATCTAAGTGAGGGAAATAATTCTGGTGTCAATCCAAACAATTAACTTCTCACCTCCACAGTCCATACTGGGTTAACATTGGGTTGTCTTCTACAACCCAGTGTTAATGAAAAACTGTGGAATTAATAGTGTGGAACTGATTTATGAACTTAATACATAGTTGCCTGTGTGAAACATGAAATTGTAGTAAAAAGGAGATTATCTTTCATTTCCAGTGTAATGAGTTGAAAGTAGGCAATGCAGTTACTAAATGCTCTACTCTTCAAAGCTTTGCTGTGGTCAAGGGACTCAGAAGAGATAGTTTTTACTTTCTGGTACTTTCAGATCTAACACAGTATCCTGTAAAGAGTAGGTGTTCAATAAATACTCATTGCAATGAATTGAGTTTCTATAACAGTTGCTCTAACTCTCTTTTTGGACTCTTTCTTTTTGAGATAATCTCTCTGTTACCTGAGATAATCTCTCTCACACCATGAGACACTCCAGGGATCATTCTTGATTATGGTTGTGAGATATTTCAGGAATTCTAAATTGCAATTGCATTTTAGCTTCAAGAAGGTTCTGCTCTAACATCATGCGTTGGTTTTTGTTAGTGAGATTTTATGTTGTTCATTATGATTAACAACGTAAAAATGTTGCTCTCCATTTAAGATCCTGTTTTCTTATTTTCCTATGATTTGGCCATTTCTCCTGGCCCTGATGACTTTGGTAGCTAGAAGCTTGTCCTTTTTCTTTTAATCACTCAGTTTCACTGAGTTCTTCTATTGAATCCTGGTCTGTGTGTCTTTGTTTCTGCAGTCTTGAGGTGGGCTTACTCATGTTAAAGCTTCCTACTTGAGCACCTGTCTCCTGCTATGTTTGTGTGTGGGGAGGCATTGGGGAGCAGCAAAGATCAGTATTAGTGCATGGGCTTCTAACTGACCCATGTCCTAAGGTAGGCTTTGCCACTTACTAATTGTATGCAACTTCTACTTCCTGAAGAAATGGTCTCCTTATTTAAAAGTAAGCCTTATACTATTTACCTCAAAGGGTTTTGATTGGGATTAAATTAGATGACATAGGTAAAGTGCCTGGTATAGAGCCTCACATAGAGCAAGCTATCAATGAATGATAGTGGTCTGCCCTCCTATTATCCTTATTCCATGTTCACCCTTTATGATGATATCCATTACTTACCTATTGCCAGACCATCCTTCTTGATGATAAAAATCCACCTATCTGGACCTGCTCATATTACCAGCATCTGAAAACTGCCTTTATTTTCTGCCATTTCATAATGGATCTGTCCAGTCTGTAGGTCTGGAATTGATGTGCTGCCTTCCCCTCCTCCCCCAAATAAAATGTCTTTTCATATCCTGAGCCCCACACCTGACACCTGCTCTACTATCGGTTTTTGGAATTACTTCTTTAATTTCTTTCTCTAATAAAGTCAGAAATTATTCTAAGAAAACAACATTTTCATTTTGAGATGTTAGTGTTTATGTACTTCAATTATTAATTCAAAAATATTTTATGTGCCTATTATGTACCAGGCACTGTTAAAAATAGCAGAGATAGCTTCAAGAATAAAACAGGTAAAAATTCATTAATATTTTAATAGAAGAGGTCAATAAAAACAAGTAGACACATAAAGAAATACTGTTGTGTCATACTATAAACTCTATGAAGAAAAGTGAAAAGTGATGGGATAGAGAGATGTGGCAGGTGCATAGGTGAATATGTGTGATTTGAGCAAATAACTGAATGATGTGAAGGCATAAGTCATTGCTAAATCTGGTATAATAGCAGTAGGCAGTGAGAAAAGAGTAACGGGTCTGAAGGAGAACCTTGAATGTTTGAAGAACAGCAAGATCAGTGTGGTAGGATCATAATGATTGACGAGAATAGTAAAAATAGTCAGATGATTAAGGGCCAAATTATGTAGACAGACTCTATATATAGTCTATGATAGGAAATTTGTATGTTATTCTAAGAGAAAAAATGTTTGAAAACAGAGGATTAGAAACTGACTTATGCTTGTTGAGAACAATTATGTACTTGGAAACAAGCCCAAAGGACGGGTATGTGTGTCATCCTTTATTATACTAGAACATTGTCTAATTGGCCCTTCCAAGGATTATTTAATTCTCTAGGGGAAAGTACCTTTGTTTGACATTCACTTTATTTTTGATTCGGGCACAGAGTCTGTGAAATCACATGTTAACCTGTAGATTTTGTCTGTTAGCAAGGCAAATCATTTCTAACTTATAGAAAAGATAGAAAAAAATAACTCCAAATGTTATAGTTTTATTGCCTGTAGGACATTAATCAGTTTGTCTCTTAGCATCTTAGTACATTTTGTGCTGCCATAACAGAATACCGTAGACTGGCTAATTTTTAACAAACAGAAATTTATTTCTCGCAGTTCTGGAGGCTGGGAAGTCCAAGATCAAGATGCCAGCATCTGACAAGGGTCTTCTTGCTAAGGCATTTCATGGCAGAAGGGCAAAGAGAGGGCGAGAGAGGCAAAAGGAGGCCAAGCTTATCCTTTCATAAGGAACCCACTCCTGTGATAACAAATCTACTCCCATGATAAAGGCATTAATCCGTTCACGAGAGCCCTAATACCTAATTACTTCTCATTAGGCCCTGCTTCCCAACACTGTTGCTTTGGGGATTAAGTTTTGAAAACATGTTTTGAAGGACATATGCAACCATAGCACTCAACAAACTTATTTTAATATGCCTTTCCTCTATGCCCTATTTCTTTAATTATCCTTTGAACTAGTTTTACAATCCTTGTTGTTCTCTCATTGATGAGTTAAACATTTTTGACATGTCTTCTGTATTTACATAAGAGTTATGGTTTTAGCATTTGGAAAATTATATGCCTTGACATGCTAAAAAAGCCCACTTTGGCTGCTGAATGGAGAATGCAATGTGTGACAGTATGAGGGAGAATTTGCCAAGGTAGAAGCTGGAAGACAAATGAGGAGGATAGTACAGAGATCCAGGCAGTGGCAATGGTCAAGATGGCCTGGGCAGGTTGTGGTGGTGGAGATTGTGAAAATTAAATTTTATATTTGATTTGTAGGTAAGGATAAGACTTGCTGATGAGTAGTACTAGGGAATGTAAGATTGAATGGCTAGGGAATGTGAAATTCAGAGAAAATTCAGAGAAGAATCTAGGATTTCTGCTTGGGCAACTAGGAAATGGTGGTAGAGGAAAAGCAGAATTTTTAAAGAAACTTAAAAGATCTGTTTTGGATATGTTAATTTTAGACATAATTTATACCTCTTTGGCAAATTTCCTTATAATAAAGATGTTTATTTTTGCAACAACCAGGCAAATCTTAAATATAACAAATATCTATAATTATGAACATGCTCTTTATACATCATGTCTTCTGAAATCCCTAGAATGATTTTTCATCTTATGTGTGCAGTTAACTTCTTCAATCTTCCCCCTCAAACCTCTTCATTTTTAAATTTAACATTTTTCTCCAAAATTTTAAGTGTAATATGTCCAAAACAAGACTCTTGATTCCCACTTGGCAGAGCTGTCCTCTCTCTTGTTCTCTCACTACTAGCACTCTCAATCCCAGTAAATGGTGTCACTATCTACCCAGATAGACTTATGGGATCATCTTGATTTCTCCCTTGCCCCTGAACCCTTTATATACAATACATCAGTAAGGCAGATTTCCGACCTCTATATTTCACCTATGTTTGCTTTAATTTCATGGTGAAGGCTCACTCCAGTCCAGACAAGCATTATCTCTCACCTTCTCACTGATCTTCTCACTTCACCTCTTATCTCTTGTAAATTCACTCTTCATTTAACCAGCAGAAATCCTAAAATATAAAGCAGATCATGTCTGTTCTCTTCTTAGAACATTTCAACTACTATCTGTT
>NW_012105365.1:5081568-5090811 GCF_000951045.1 Mandrillus leucophaeus
ATATATATGATATATATACATGGTAAAGAGTACTCTGCAGTTGTTGGATATAATGTTCTACAAGCCAAATTAGGTCAATTTGGTTAATAATGTCATTTTAAGTTCTATGTCCTTTTCTTTTGTATGCTTTTCCTATTAGTTACTGAAATTAGTCATAGCCTCTGATTGTAGATTTGTATATGATTCCTTTAGTTCTTTCAACTTTTGCTTTATACAATTAAATTTTGTGCTAATTAGGTATTGAAAACTTTATGATTTTATAGCTTGCTATGGTCTTAACCCTTTTATGACTTTGAAATGTACATCTTTATATCTTGCACTTTTACTTAAGATCTACTTTTTTCACTATTAATTTAACCATATAATTTTTCTTTTTGTTAATATATAGTAGACTTATTTTTGTCTTTATACCTTTAACTATGTGTTCATACATATGCTTACACTGTTATTTTTGTAAACAGAATAAAACTGCATTTTTTTCAAGTCTGACAAATTCTGTGTTTTTAGGTACAATTTTATTTTTTACTTGGAATTCTCTTTCCATTTTGAGGTGTAATTGGCAAATTATATTCAAGGTGTAAAATGTTATGTTTTCATATACTTAAACTGAGTGAAACGCAGATTTTTTTTGATTTTGAGAGTTGAGTCCATTTACTTTAATTATCACTGATTCGACTCTTTTAAACATGTTATCTTGCTATTAGTACTATTATACTATTTTATCCTTTATTTCTCTTTTCTGGCTTCCTATTTATTCATAACATTATGACATTTTTATTTTAAAATCTTTAGATTTTAATTTTATATTTTATTGCTCTTCAGTGTTACATTATTAATTACAATAATTTGTACTATGTAAACATGCAAAACATCATTTAATTTCATTGTTCCCTTTCGACCTTTTCTACTAGTCTTACAATATATTTTATTTATGTAGACTTCTATATGTTGTAAATTCTATAAGACATTATATATTTTGTTTTACTAGCTTATATGCAATTAAGTTTACCCCAAAATTTATCCTTTCTTTTCCACTGTTTCCTGAAGTTCTGTATTTCTATCAGATAATTTCCCTTCAACCTAAAGAAGTCCCTTTAGTACTTCTTGTAGTGCAGGTCTGCCCACAAAAACATTCTCGGCTTTTGTTTTTCTGAAAATGTCTATTTTGCTTTCATTTTTCTGAAAACATTTTTACTTGTACAGAATTCTAGGTTGGTAATATTAGCTTTTTCTTTCAGGGATCTAAGTATATCCATCCATTGTCTTCTTGTTTCCCTATTTTTCTGTTGAAGAATTGGTTGTCAAAATTAGTATTCCTTAAACTGAAGATAACATGTACCCTGGCTACACCCCAGGCACTTTTTAAATGCTCTTAGCTTTTTTTTTTTTTTAAACTAATTTTACCAGAATGTACCTAAGTGTGGTTTTATTCACCTTTGTTGTGCTTAGTGTTTGGACAGGTTTTTGGATCTTATGTATATAAAATTAGATACTTTTCATCAATTTTGAAAAACTTCTGACCAGTATTTTTCAATTATTTATGTTGTAGCATTCTATCTTCTCTTTCTAGTGCTCTGATTACATGTATATCAGAACTTTTCATGGAATCCTATATTTCCCTGACTTTTTTCCTAGGTTTTCTGCTTTTTCTTTTATAGGGATTAATCGTGGCACTTCTTATTGACATGTCTTTAGTTCACTAAATCATCTATTCTGATGTTTCCAATCTGTAATTAAGCCCATCTACTCAATTCTTAATTTCAATTTTTATATTTTCAGTTCCAGGATTTCAGTGTGATGCATTTATGAATTTCAGGTTTCCACTGAATTTCCATTCTTTCCTCTCTCCATTTGGATATATTAATCATAGCTATTTAAAAATATCTGTTTTATAATTTTTTAATCTAAAATACCTAGGTATCTGTTTCTATTTTTTGTGTTATTTTCTTTGCTGATGAACTTGTCTCTGTTTTTAGCAAGCCTTGTACGTTTTGAATCAATGTGCACATTATAGACAACAAGTTAAACATCAAGTTTTTGTTTTGTTTTGTTTTTTGTCAGTTATAGCAGTAATGGTTTGTCTTGATCTTTTAGTTGATTGCTTTTAGTCTTTGTTAGGGTTGATTACATCATATTTGTCCTTACTCTTGAGTGAGACTTTATAGGCTCTCAGCTGAAAGCTGGAAGTTTTACCAAGTAATTTTGAGGCACTCAAATACTAACCTGTTTTTCCTTAAAACAGTCTCTGAAATATCTTTGCAACCACCTGGTGATCTATATTGTTTCTTTTTTGGAGTTTTGCCCTGTGTATCACATAAGAAAAATTTTGGAACCATATTTTAGAGTTCCCTCATCTGGGGCTACCTTCTTGCTTGAATTTTGCCCCTTCTCACTTTTCTGGCAGCTCTAAACTCTTACATTTATCTCTTCAGTGAAGCAAGAGGCTTTCATTCTGATTGAGCTCAATTCTCTCATGCCAAACTGGAGAGTGTCTATAGAGAAATAACCACTTAAAGCATATCTCTCCCTTTAGGATCATAGCCCCTTAATTTGCTGCTTATTTTCATAGTTCTTCAGGGACTTCAGTTTCAGTTTTTATATTTTGTCCAGGAGTTTAATGGTTTATAGTGTGAAAGTCTGACATAACTACTCTACCTTGCTTATTATTTAAACTGATAATTATTATTTTAAGCTACATATATTAAGCATTCATTATTTGCCAGATATGGTGCTCAATGATTTAATTGTATTATCTCATTGAATTCCCACAGTGGTCTTTGATGTAGTCATTAGTTTTTTTTTTTTTTCTTTTTTTTTTTTTAGACAGATGCTCGCTCTGTTGCCCAGACTGGAGTGTAGTGGTGCAATCTCAGCTCACTGCAGCCTCCGCCTCCTGGTTCAAGTGATTCTCCTGCCTCAGCCTCATGAGTAGCTTGGACTACAGGTGCACCCCACCATGCCCAACTAATTTTTTGTATTTTTAGTAGAAACGGGGTTTCACCATGCTGTCCAGGGTGGTCTCTATCTCCTGACCTCGTGATCTGCCTGCTTCGGCCTCCCAAAGTGCTGGGATTACAGGCGTGAGCCACTGTGCCCGGCCCCCATTTGTAGCTTTATAGATGAGGAAACTGAGAAAGAAGAATGTACTAGTCCAGGTCCCACTGGCTGCTTATCCAGATCTGTCTGACACTGAGGTGACATCATGCTGTTTCAAAAGTGAATGTCCTTTATCTTGAGCAAGAGAGAAAGCCCACTCGCTCACACACACAGGTGTCAGAGCTTGTTTCAGGTTCTTACCGAGGACACCAGGGCTTGCTTTTCTGTTTTTTCTAATCGATGATGCCTTGTCTACATAGACTTATTTTATTTCTGGTTAGAAACTGATATCTGTAAGTTTTACTGATAATATGATACAGCAGTTAAAAAAAAACACAAAAAACAAAACTTACTATGTTCTCAAAGCTTTATTTAGGAATACCTTTACGGAAACAATGTATGCCATACCAACTGTCTTTGCTGCTTTAATTGGTATTTGAAAACCTTCAGATAATTCAATACATCTTTAATTGTTTTCTATTTCATTTTTTGCAGTTCATTAATTGAGGCTGGAAGGCATGCTGCAAACATGAGGATACTAAGACATTTTAAATAATGAGAAATTGAACCTAGAAACAATTTTGAATCTATAAGAAAACAAAAGTAACAGTCTGAGTAAAGAAATAGGAAGTAATTAGTGATAACATGGATAGCATGCTCCCTTTATCTCAGTTACTATAAGTACTTTAAACAATTAATCCTCATACCATCTCTCTGATACAGGTCGTCTTGTTATCCACATGTAACAGATGAGAAAACTGAGGCACAGGGAGGTCTAATAAATTGCCCATGGTCACAAAGCTAGAAAGTGGCAGAGATGAGATTTATAATCTGGCTGTTGAACTCTTTATTTAATATTCAGTGAAATCTTAACCTGAATTCTTGAAGATTAGGATGTCATTATTCCTTGATTCTGTGATTAAACAGTTACCATATTTTCGATTTTAACACTAGCTAGAAATTTTGCTAAGTTCACTTTGCAGTATATTCTTCAGATACTGCTAAAGAGCAAGAGGGATAATGGAAGACACATTTTCTTAGAATTTTAAGCTTTAAGGGGAAAGAGGGATATTATGGATATGGAAGATTACTAGTTATATAGGTTGTGAAAGTTTCAAGAATTATAAAGAAGTCTAAAAATTAGAAACATAGACTGGTTGCCATCTGATCATTCATTAAATCATTTATTCTGCAGACATTTACTACATTGTGCATTGAAAGAAAACTAACCATTGAATATTTACCATGTGCCAAATAATGTACTAGATAGTTTTATAAACATTATCACATTTAATGCAACAGCCCTCTGTGGAATGTATTATTACTCCTATTTTCAGTTGAGAAAACTGTGTGGGTTAGTGGGCGTTGATAATTTGTGCATTGTGGGAGATAACGGCTGTGCAAGTGGCTGAGATGGGCTTTGAGTCGAAAACTAAATGACTCCAAGAGAAAGGCTATAAGGTTGGCAGGGTGTGGGTCTAAGACTTGGGGAAGGGAGTGGTAGTTCCCAGAGGGTGAGAAACAGTTTCAGACCACAGAGAGCTTTACAATCTTATAGAGGGATTAAAAAAACAAAACAAAACAAAAAAACCCCAGCAAATATAAATCTAATAGTAAAAAGAATGCAATACATAATCTTGATTGAGATATAATATTTAGAGCTTTAAAGGAGGGAGGGATTACTTTCTGTTGTGATAATTAAAAAACTGTTCTTGGAAAGTGGTCATTTATGACTTGTAGGATACCATGTAAACTACACACTATGATCATGTGTCACATAATAGTCACTGTAGTATCACTTTTGTCCTGGATATGGAAATGGCTGTTCCTACTCTTATTTAAACCTTTTATTAAAGGCACCTGGCACTTTCCAGTTCATATTGTGATTAAATTTGCATATGCTTTGTCTAAGACCTCCTTCAAGGTGGAGACATATTCCTTAATGGGTCCCCACCATGTCTGACCTGGTGCCTGTGACATAGCAGTGGCTTTTCAAGATCTCCTTTCCCTTAGTGTCAGTGATATCATGCTATCCTGGCTACTTTCAGTCTCTCTGGACACTGTTTAGGCTCTCTTAGGCAAGAAAGTGGAGTCCTTAATGTTCAATCTCCTGGTACCTGCCTCTCACATAGCACCTGTTGAAGGACTTCATGAAATCTCATAACTTCAGTGATGGCCCATGTGCTGATGCCTCTTCAATCAACAGATCTTCTGAGCTCTGAATTGGTGTGTACAACATACCTCCATGTGTGTGGTGCACAGGCACTCTAATGTCAGCATGTCTCAAACTGAACTTGTTATTTCCTCTGCTCCAGACTCTCAGCTCTTCTACATGTTCTGTTTCAGTGAATGTTAAGAGCAGGACCATCCAGATACCCAGGTCACTTGACTCTTTCTTCTTCTCCTCTCTTTGCTTATCTACATCTACTCAGTCATGGAGTTCTGTCATAGTCGAGGAGATAGTTCTTCAACTTCTTTGCTCCCATAAATTTTCATGGCCATTATTTGAGTTCAAAACCTACCATGTCTCATCTAGATCACCTCACAGTCTCCTTGACTTCAGGCTTGCTCTCTTGTGATCCAGTTTTTTTCAAACTGCTGTCCAGAATGATTTGTTCAGTTTAAATCTGAAAATGTTCTCCCTTTCAATATCTTGGCTCTGAATTCTTATTCAAGTAAGTCCCTCAGCATGGCAAATATGGACAGCCTCTTTTTCTCTACTTTATCTCTTGCTTGTCTTTGTTTCAAACCGATGGCCTGTCCATATTGCATTGTGCTTTTCTGTTCCTTGGCATGTTCACTCTTACATGAATATTTCGAAAAAAGAAATCTTGCTTTCTATCTCTGAACCATAATGACTATCTCATTCTCTGGCACATTGCAAGAGCTCAATAAATAGTTGCTGAATGAATAGATTAAAAATGCTTGAAAAGTAACTAAAAATAAGGCTGAAAAGAAATAATTCACCTCTCTTAATGTGAAAATTGAAATTGGTAAGTTTTGGGGCATGCTGGATGATTTTGTACTTCATGGCAATACACCTTCTGTTCCTTAATTTTCATCACTGCTCTGCCAGAATTATCTTCAAACGAAAAATAATACAAGTGTAAACTAAAACATAATGTAAAACCAATGATAATAAATATGCAGAATTTCTCTTAAGTATGTTCTAACATGAATGTAGTGGTCATCACTTTCTTTGTAATTTATTTTTATCTTACTGGGTACATAGACTTGGAACCCTACAAACTGGATTATTTAGTATTGCAGTGGCATTCACACAAAATACAAGTGCTAATATATGTATAAGATTATGACACCTACTATATTTTACTTCTGTAATTTTTATGATAATATCAAATACTGCTCTATGGACATTTTTTATTTTACATGCTTATGATCCTTTGTGGAAGAAAAATTATGGAAACAATCATAATTTGGTTGTACTGTGAAAAACCTGTATAAATATGTCTGTTGGTCTATCATCTGTCTATTTAATCTGGTGGTGTTATTCCCTCTCTGCTTTCCAAATGCACTGTTTAAGGATAAGAATTGTTTAACCTCTCCATGTGATTATTTGAAAAATCCAACACTGGAATCTCATGTTAGAATTAATGAATTAACTTCTGAAGGTGTAGGGTATATACTTTAGGCAATGTAACTGATCTACAAAGCTTGCTTTGTCAGTACCTGTCAATCTTCACTTCTAACACAGGAATGTGAATATTACACACCACCCACATATCACAAGAACTTTTTTTCTCAGGAATACAACCTAAGTTTATACTTTAAGTGGGTTATTATTTCTTTGAAAATCAAGACTTGTCCCACACGCAGTTCATCTTTGTCAGTGTTTCTGCGCTTGTTGAAATCATGAAGATGAAATCTAAGAGTATGAAGAGATGATAGGGTTCAAACCAGGAAAACCCATATGTGAGATGTTACCTCAGCATTCAAATATATACCAGAGACATTATACTGTTTCCTCAGGCATAGTTGCTCCATCTGCTCATGATTGCCAGCTGCTGTTGACATGAATTCCACACCCTGCCTCACCCCCCAGCCACCAAAGTCTTTGCTAAATTAAAAACAGAGCCATTGATGAACAATGTAGACACATTGAAAAAAGAGCATATTCATTCCTTATTAATGCTAGGACGCAGTAATATCTTATTCTATTTAATTTCATTAAAGTGGTATGTTATAGAAAATAGAGAAAAAAGAAAATGTGAATGAGATATAGTATATTAATCTTAGAAACTGATGGCATATTAAAATTAACCTAGATGGCCCAACCCGCTTGGCCAGTATAGAGAATCCCCCTGAGACACTGAATTGTGGGTTCCATCACTTATGCTGAAAAACTCCATTGATGAAGTTGCTATATCAGTTTTGTTACAGCTCTAATTGTTTGAAAACATTTTTCCTATTTCTTTTCCTTGTCTTATTGTGCTGGCCAGGACTTACAATACAAGTTTAAATAGAAGGAGTGATAGTAGACATTCTCATCGTGTGTTTGCAAATATTGTGAGAAGAAAATCATCCTATTTACTGTGTGGGTATGTTGCTAATTCTGCTATAGAAATGCTGTGATAATTGTGCTGCTTTAAGGTATAATTAACATTGAACTATATTGTGGATTGGGCCAGAGAGTAAGTAGGAAGAGAGATTCTAGCTGGAGAAGAGAAAGAACTTAGTTTCTCTTGATTTGGGCTGCCAAGGGGAACAGTACATTACATGTGAGCAGGCCAGGATTTAGGAATTGTGAGGGGTCAAAAAGAGACACCTGTGAAATTGTGTTTGTCCTTGGTGGCTAAAGTGTAGCTGATATCTGAGAGCACGTGAAATGGGAAGGGGGTGGGAGCTCTGAGAACAAGTCAACTATGTGAGCCCTGAACCTTGGGCTTCTTTATACAGTTCTTGCACTGTCTGGGATCATTCTTCCCCTGCAATCATTTAGCATTTAACAAAGTCTTATTGAAAGCTTTAATTTGTCTAAATTATTCTATAGGGTACTAAGAACAAAAGATTTTGTCCAGTATTGTACGTTAAAGTGAGAGGTATTGAAATGGGAGAGAAAACCCAACCCTTGCATAGTAGAGGCAGCTGGCAACCAATAGTGAAGAACTTTGAGGGTAAGGTAAAACTTAAGAAGACAGAGGTAGTAGTGTTAGTGGTCTCAGTGTCTACAGGACAAAATCTTAGAAATTTGAGTTTTATTAAGGTATGCCATATTGTTTGAAAGTGTTCTTCACAACTTTCCTATGAGTTTTGTTCTTGAACACAAATTAATCTTTTTGGAAATATTGTGACTAAAGCCATTAAAAAATACACATCATGAGTCTTAAAATATGTTATTCCAATTTTAGTAGTCCTCTTAAATATTTTCTTTCAAACTACCCTTGGTCCCTTCAGTAATCCTCATGCTTTGTGGTTTCTAGGCGTTTTATCATGATTGCTCATTTCTAGAACCTCATGTGCCCTTCAGAATGTGACAGGCTGAACTTCTCAGCACACTCTAGCAAAGCAATGGAACACTGCGAAGGACAGTCGGACCACCTGGTATATCCCTTGTTCTGTACACTTGATTTCAATTAGTGAAGGCCAAGTCTATATTTTGATTTATTTTTCCAGTTGGAATATAGAGAATTTCCTAAAGAATATTGTGATTGTCTTATTTGTAAACAACAAGAAAGAAAACAAAGGTCATGTTGAATATATTTTTATTTAAATGCATGGCTCTGAGTGAACAGATTAGAGATACATTTTTCTGTACTGGGTATCTTGATCTAGCCATTGAAATGATTTGATTCCTATTTTTAGGCAACTAACCTCCCCAGGCAGTTTTTGGGAGTAATGACCCAATAAAGTATAAGCTGTAGGGAAAGAGGACCAAGGGAAAAGACTCCATTTCTGATGGAGATCATCAAGGGGATGAGTGAGGGAATGAGGAGGAATGAGCATAGGAATGGGTTCTGGGTGGCAGATACCAATGAAGTTACCCCTATTTTCTTCCTAGTCTGATGTACATAATAAAGAGATCTCTCTTCCTTTTTAAAACATTGGCTGTTTGCTGTGTTTAATTTTATTTGCCCATGTGAATGTAGTAGGATTAGGCTAAGTGGCTAATTCCCTTTTATCCTCGAT
>NW_012105365.1:5090861-5093172 GCF_000951045.1 Mandrillus leucophaeus
ATCCCTTGTTCTGTACACTTGATTTCAATTAGTGAAGGCCAAGTCTATATTTTGATTTATTTTTCCAGTTGGAATATAGAGAATTTCCTAAAGAATATTGTGATTGTCTTATTTGTAAACAACAAGAAAGAAAACAAAGGTCATGTTGAATATATTTTTATTTAAATGCATGGCTCTGAGTGAACAGATTAGAGATACATTTTTCTGTACTGGGTATCTTGATCTAGCCATTGAAATGATTTGATTCCTATTTTTAGGCAACTAACCTCCCCAGGCAGTTTTTGGGAGTAATGACCCAATAAAGTATAAGCTGTAGGGAAAGAGGACCGAGGGAAAAGACTCCATTTCTGATGGAGATCATCAAGGGGATGAGTGAGGGAATGAGGAGGAATGAGCATAGGAATGGGTTGTGGGTGGCAGATACCAATGAAGTTACCCCTATTTTCTTCCTAGTCTGATGCACATAATAAAGAGATCTCTCTTCCTTTTTAAAACATTGGCTGTTTGCTGTGTTTAATTTTATTTGCCCATGTGAATGTAGTAGGATTAGGCTAAGTGGCTAATTCCCTTTTATCCTCGATTCCTCTGAACAACTCAGTGTGATCACCCAGAATGACTTTAGCTATATCGAACTTAGATAATGAAAATTAATAGGTCTTTTTTTTTCCCC
This sequence comes from Mandrillus leucophaeus, assembly GCF_000951045.1. Classification (NCBI taxonomy): domain Eukaryota; kingdom Metazoa; phylum Chordata; class Mammalia; order Primates; family Cercopithecidae; genus Mandrillus; species Mandrillus leucophaeus. The sequence continues at coordinate 5,091,532 of NW_012105365.1, forward strand.
ACGGGAAATGATTTCTTCATCCTGTATTTGTCAAACTTTTTCCTTTTAAAAGTGTAGTTCTCTATATTCAATCAAAATATATTTGTGTATGTATATTCAGTTTTATTACACAACTTATGAAAATCTTTTATAACCCAAATTCATTTACTTAAATCTTTCCTTCTACAAATTCATCACACCTACAGATATGATATGCCTGACACCTATGTATTCATTATCGTGATCACTAATAAGATGGTCAGACAAGAGATTACAGCTCCATGGCAAATCACTGCAGAGAGAAAGATGAATCAAGGGTTACATGACATGTTAATCAATATGATATGGGCCATTTACCTAGTTATTAATATGTACTTCTAACCTATTCATCAATCTACACAGTCTATCTTGACAATAGTGATAATAAAAGACTTTTCCAAAAACGATGTGAAATCACAAAAACCCTTGCTATCACAAAATTTCAAAATTAGAAGCTTAAAAACCATGTACCATAGCCTTCTCACCTTGGAAAAAATATTGGTGTACTAACTACTAACCTTATGAAAGCAGAAATGCCTTACACTGCAAATATGTTGACTCAAGAGCTCTGTATTACCTTCTAAGGGATCAAAATTTCCTTAAAGGTCCATTCTGGAAATATGTTAGGATCAGCAAATTAGTTTCACTAACACATCTCTATGTCCTTGTTGGAAAACTGGATACGTACTTGTCCATGTGCAGATTTTCCTCACCTTTCCTAATTGCTATGATTTCTCAGATACCATGTTTGAAATGCCATGATTATATCTGTAAATTCCTTCTAGACACTAGCATATAAATACCATGGGCTTAAAGACATAAAATCATTTAACCTAATTATATGCTCCTTTACAATATTCTTAGACACCCTGGAATCACCCTCAGACATGTGTTCTACTTCCAATGTGATTTGCTCTGACAGAAAAAGAGAGGCAGCGTTAACATGACTTTTTCTCCTTGCAGGAATAGGGGTTAGCCCAGCCCATTCTTTTCTTCTTGTTTTAAACATAACTTTAAAAATTATTTTCATTTTTTCTTAGCATTATTCATTATCCTGAGTTCTTATTTCTGCAATTCTGACATTCATAGTTGTGTGCTCCTTTATGTATCTTTTGTAGGTGACTTTTAATCTTTTTTCTGTTTATAAAAGATATATTTACAAAGAAAATTTGAAAACCAGAGATCAGAGTATAAAGAATAAAATAAAAATTAATTCCATCACTTAGAAATAACTATTCATAGTCTGATATACTTCATTTTTATGCAGGTATATTTTTTAAAGTTAGAACCATATTCATATTTCTATCCTGAAGTTTTACTTTGTAAGATTTTTTCATATGACATCCACTATTTTTATACAACAACATTTTAATTATTTCAAAATACTTCATTACATTTCAATTTATTTGCTAGTCTCCTTTTTTGGGAAATTTAGGTTCTTCTAATTTTTTTGCTGTTACAAGTAAAATTGTGTTGAATAGTCTTATGCTTCAAATCTTCTTATCAGATGGTCCTCTAACCAGCTCCAATAATTTATTTTGATTATTCTTTCTCATATGATCATTAGCCATAATTTAATCTTAGTTTCCCATTCTTTTTTTTTTTTTTTTTTTTTTTTTTTTT